>NC_056630.2:85544224-85611724 GCF_002870075.4 Lactuca sativa | reverse complement strand
GGGGCTTGTTCAGATTATTCAGTTTCCCAATTTTTTATTCATCCATATCGTCTGCCATACATTGCTTGATTTATGTAGATTAACAAATAGTTAACTAAATTCTTTATTAATATTGAAAATGTATACAAGAAGATAGTCATGATAAAAATATAAATAAGAACAGAACCAAAATGAGAGAAAGAATTGAGGGTTACCTTTCATAGCAGCACCCTTGGTTACAACACATCCCTTTGCTACCGTCATCTTCAAATGTGGAAACTTTGCCTAAACTCATTTTCACCAAGTTCAAATTCCACCAATGCATAATAATAAACCATTCGTTTAAATAAATCAATAATCACAACCTTGAAATTAAATGTAAGAAAATCAAGAACCAAACTTTTTACCTTGTTCAAGCATACAAAAGATTTTGCAAATCAGTTTATGATATGGATTATGCCCGTCATCTTTCCTAAAAGCAACATAAAACATATATTTTACCTCATTCATTATAAGTATGTTTTTTTTTTTTTTTTTTTTTTTTTTTTTTTTTTTTTTTTTTTTTTTTTTTTTGTAAAAATCCAACCACCTTCATGTCCAGCAACATATCTGATCCAACGATTTGGATCACATTTGCCGTCATTGAAGGGCTACTGTGAAAAAAATGAATTTTAGAGGGCTGACCATTGGCATTAAGATAATAAAAGAACCTATATAAGAAGGAAAATGTGTAGTCAAACAAAGAACTATGCATGACACTACTATAATAAGGTACACGTAAGAATTGTAATATATTTAGACTATAGAAACATGTAGACACTCAACTGAGAAACTGGCCTGTCAAACCTACATACCTTTTATCCCAAACTCCAAGTCTCGTCTCTCTTAGAATCTGAGAGTTTGAACAAATTACTATATCTACAAATTGATATAAACAAAAGTGAAATAATACCTTAACATGAATTTTTTGAACTAATTGCCCTTTTCATTTATGATAACTAAGTAGAAACAAAACCATTCACCCAAGGTACAGCTACAACATCCTGAAAGCCATTCATCCAAGGTTAAACTATATTAGCAAAAAGATGAACTTCAGAACCGTGAAAAAAAAACAAATTAACAAAAATAAGTATGATAGTATGAAATACTTGAAGCTCTTAAATAGGTAACTCATCGTTCTTTTTCTCAACATTTTTAGTGTTGTTGTAGAAGTAATACCTGCAAATAACCCATATCATCTCCAAATATAAGATCTGCCACAATGGACTTTTGAATCGAGCCCTTTTTTGTAAAATTGTGCATACGTTTTCAAAATACAATTGTTCGTTAAGTCCATTAAACTGAGTTCATTTAGGAACCAACCTCTCATATTGCCTAACCATCGTTTTTGTTTCTGTTACCTATTTCAACTCTAACTATTTAATTAATTTTCAAAAGTAACCATAAATACAAATAGATCCACCTAAATACCACAAATACATACATAGATAAACACGAAAACAAACACATGTTTATCAATATATTGATATATACAAATATATACACACTACATACAAATACATACATAAATACAAAAATACACATAAATACAAAGAAATACACACAAATAGCAACGATTACATGCCTACATACATATATCGAGAGATGTACACACTTGGTAATGGTGGTGCGGTGAGTGGTTGCTGATAGCAACAATACGCCTAGTGCCTACGGATGTCAATTGTGTAGTGGGGAGTGGCCGACGACTATTAGATGTTGGTGATTTGTTATCATCAATGTTATTTAAGTGTAATGAGAATAGTTTATTGACCAAAAGTGATCTTGATAAATATTAAACAAATAAGGAAGGTGTGGAGTATACATTTGTTTAAGTTTGATCAAGTTTCAAAGTACATTGTCATTTAGGGGCGAAGCCCCTGAACAAACAGGGGTCCAAGGGGCTCTGCCCCTGGCTGGGGTCCAATGACCATTGGTTTGACCCTTATCCATATATCTGTTTTATGGTTTTATGACAGTTTAAAGTTGTCATATGATAGTTTTCAGACAAAGATCTTAAAGTTAGTTTTGGTCTAATTTCTGGTACATACGAAAATATCATCAAACATTCTCTGTTCTTGTCTCTCTGAGTCTTATCCAATTGAGGATTTAGGAGTACCACCCAAATACTTCGATTTGAAAGTGATAATCACAATTCTCAGAATTTCCAAGCATTTCTATACCTAAATTTCTAACATTAGATGTGAGGAAAGAATATTCTAGGTCCTAATTTTCTAACAAAGAAAGAATGTTGGGTGTGGAAAGGTAGAGATGTATAATTTAAGCAATGGGTTTTCGTTATAATTTAGAGATTTGGGCATATTTGTAGTGGAGGTGGTGGTGTGGTGCCAGTGGGTGGTTGAAACATAGGTGGGGGGTGGCAGATACTTGAGGTAGGAAGGCGAAGGTTTTTTGAATTCTACCACCAGAAGATGGGTTATATAAGCGACGGGGCCGAGATACAAGGGAAAGTAGGTCGACATAGGGGAAATTGAGATTTCAAAATTAAATCTACTCTCCGTTTAGATGAGTCTAAGATGGAGCGTTAGATCCAGGTTTTATGGAGAAGATTGAGATATATATGACCTGATCTAACCGATTCAAGTAGTTTTGACCAATTCAATAGGGAAAAATATACGGGAAGCTGGTTTAATTTTGACTCCTTCAAAATTTTAATGCATAAATTTATTGTACAAATTGCATTATAGCTTGTACCTCTTAAAATTTAGCATTTTAGGTTAAATGCTTATTAAGGTATATATATATATATATATATATATATATATATATATATATATATATATATATATATATATATATATATATTCCAATGTAATACAAGGAAATGTGATTTTGGCCATATCCTATTATGGTATCAAAGCATACCTCTGTACCTTAGTTGCCCCTCACCTATGTATTACCGTTCTTTCCCTGTGAACCCTAGATTGACAATTATCTTTTCTACCCTACCTTAATTTCTTTCTCCCTCTCGCATAAATTGCCTCATTGCATCTCGTTGTTACAGTCAATCACTAATATCAGGAACTTCATTCCTAATATTTTGAAGATGATGATGGACAATACATGTCATGGGTCATTGTGACATCCCCAAAATCACGGCCAGAAAAGACCGGTTTGTTTATGCTTTGTTTAAAAATCAGAGTTACGTTTTAAATGAAAGTGTTGCGGAATTTGTCCCAAAACAAATATATGATAAAGATTTATCAAAAGCATTTCCATAGAAATGTATTTCATTAAAAGACTTGGGATGTCATGTTCGTACAGATCAAAAGCATAAACAGTACAATATAAGCCTTACTACATTATTTCATATCTACAGGCCTATATCCGTAATCCCTCGTCCAAAACATCACACCTATGCTCATGCGCCACTACCTGTAATACATAAAACTGAGTGGGTCAGGCTTGGGAGCCTGGTGAGCACATAGGGTTTTCAACCCACAATAAATAAGTTTATTAATTTCATCAATCAACAATAACCCAATTACCCGTTCCCGTTATCCTCACTTTACGTCCCTAAACACCCATCATAAGGGACCTAGCCTAAGGATCATCATCGGGACGGACACTACTGCTAAGGGGGTTCCTCAGCAATAAATGTCCTAAAGGCAACCATGTGGGGGATGGAGTACACCGGTGAACACGTCGTTCACAAACACCTACAGGTTGCGAGCCTGCTAGTGTTCCACTGGACTGTCTAGAAGAGTCCGTGGTCGTCATCCATACTCCGCTAGATGACAGAAACAACAACATCAACATCGAGGCCTCTCATCATTTTATCACACATCACCTATTACATCTACCCATGTTTTACCCCAACATTTTCGTAGATATAAAATACATATACAGTTTAAATCATTGAAAACATGTATAACAACGTTCATCCAGCATAGATAGCAAGTAATCAGATAATATGCACACATAGCACGTAATTTATAAAATAATTCATATCTATGTGTAAGCTGAAAGTAACTATGCACTCACCTGAGAGGTGGTGACTCAGCACTCGGACAGCGCTTCGATACTCTCAAAACGATATTCCTTCGATAAAACCTAGTACCAACACCACTAGGGTTTAGTTTAACGATAACCGCGATTAATTAATAGTCTAGCTATTATTATTATTATATAAGCATTAAACGATACTTATATAACCCATAATAATAGCCCAAGTACTTATTATAAGGTCCTAATAACATTACTATATTAAAACGTAAGCTAAACTAAAGATAGGTTAGGCGTAGCTCACTTACAGCGAGTTTTCTCGAAAACCGGGCTTCGCTGGAGCAGCGTTCCCGAGCCGAAAGGCTCTTTTCTCGGGACTCCGGGAGCCTCGGGGCTTCCTTCGGGTGCTAGGGGGTTTACCTAGGCTTTAGGGGGCTTAAGGAGGCTTAGAGAGAGAGTGTAGAGAGAGAAAGAAGTGGGGAAAGGTGTGAGAAATGAGAGAACCCGACACTTCTATTTATAGGGTGAAATCCTGACGGACTCGCCGAGTCGGTTCACTGACTCGCCGAGTCAGTGCCACGTGTCATCATCTGATGGCTTTCCTTGGGGAGAAAGCCTTGGCCCATATTCAGCCACGTCACCCCTTTTGCAGCAGCACTCTGCCAACTTCTAAACCCCGTAACTTTCGCATACGAGCTCCGTTTTCGACGTTCTTTTTTTCCACGCGTAGGTAAAAACAAGATCTACAACTTTCATTTAGACTCCGTCGGCTAATTCTCGACCGATCTCAAATTTAACAGTAAGAGGCGTTTAGACTGTTAAATGACCGCGAAGAATTCATAACTCCTTCATACGAACTCCGTTTTCGTCCATCTTTTTACCGTTGAGTTCCTATTAATGAGATCTTCAACTCTCATTTAGGTCGCGTAAGCCAAAAACCGCTCGAACAAAAATTCGAGTTTCGGGTCGTGCACTGCTAAGCCGAATCTTAGAAAAATCATAACTTCCTCATACGAAGTCAGATTTGGGCGTTCTTTTTATTGACGTTCTTAGTTTAACATATACTACAACTTTCGTTTAGATTGCTAAGGCTAAATCTCACTCTATCGTAAATTCACTATTTACGCTTCCCGGTGCCGTGCCGGTTTTGCCGTAAAACTTCGACGGGCCATAACTTCTTCGTTATAACTCGGATTTCGGCGTTCTTTATATGTACAGAAACCTTGAGACATATTCTACAACTTTATGTAGAGATATCGGGCTTATCTCACACTTTAATTTTGACGCTTATTTTTATTATTTATTAATTATACGCTTATAATTAAATAATAAACACATAAACACACATAATTCACATAATACTCAAATATTTCATTTTTATTTCTTCAAAAAGGGTTACAAGAGTTGACCTAGACTATTACATTGACAAAAATGCTTAGCCCTGAAACTCGGGCGTTACAATTCTCTCCCCCTTAGGATGATTCCGTCCCGGAATCATGCATCAGCAAACAGATGTGGATAGCGACTCATCATGTCATCCTCTGTTTCCCAAGTGAGGTTCGGCCCATTCGAATGTTTCCATCGGACTAGCACTAAGTCGACCATCTTGCGTCGTAACTTCTTAGTTTTACGGTCAACAATTGCCTCAGGCTTTTCGATCAACCTTTTATTCTCATCCATCCTTAACTCTGAGATTGGAATTATGTCGGGAACATCTCCCGTGAATTTCCTCAAATAACACACATGGAAAGTGTTATGAATACCATTGAGTTCTTCGGGCAATTCCAACTTGTAAGCTTGGTTCCCTATCTTCTGAAGAACTTTGAACGGTCCAATAAACCTTGGACTCAACTTTCCTCGTTTCCCAAATCATAGAAGTCCCTTCCATGGTGAGACTTTAAGCAGAACGGAATCCCCAACCTCGAAGGTTATCGGTCGTCTTTTCTTGTCAGCATAGCTCTTCTGACGATCCTGAGCTGCTAACATTCTTTCCCTAATCACCTTCAACTTTTCGGCAGTCTCATGGACTATCTCGGGTCCCATAAACTGCTTCTCTCCGGCTTCAAGCCAACAAGACGGCGTACGACACTTTTGTCCATACAAGGCTTGGTAAGGTGCCATCTTGATGCTCGAGTGAAAACTATTGTTGTAGGAAAATTCTACCAGAGGTAAGTGCTCGTCCCAATTCCCTTGGAATTCGAGGGTACATGCTCTCAGCATATCTTCCAGCGTCTGAATCGTTCTTTTGCTCTGACCATCAGTTTGCGGATGATAAGCAGTACTCAAACACAACTTTGTACCTAACTCCTCTTGTAGACTCCTCCAAAACCTTGACGTGAAACGACTATCACGATCTGATACAATCGTAAGAGGGACACCGTGAAGTCTTACAATTTCCTTCACGTAAGCATTTGCGAGCTTATCCATAGACCACTTCTCGTTGGCTGCTATGAAGTGTGCACTCTTGGTGAAACGATCCACGACTACCCAAATCATGTCGTGACCGTTCTTCGTCCTGGGCAGTTTAGTCACAAAATCCATGGTGATGTCTTCCCATTTACCCATGGGTACAGGTAAAGGTTCTAAACTCCCATACGGTTTCTGATGTTGTGCCTTAACCCTCGCACATGTTACGCACTCGGCCACATACTTCGCAACATCGAGCTTCATCGTCGGCCACCAGTAGTAGGGTTTTAGGTCCCTATACATTTTAGTGCTACCGGGATGAATCGAGTACATGGTCTTGTGTGCTTCTTCCATCAGAAGATCTCTTATTCCTCCCGTCTTAGGTACCCAAATTCGATCTTGGAATACCTTCAGTCCTTGACTGTTTGTACCGAACACTAACGTTCTTCCCAAACGTTCTTCCTTTCGGTCATTTTTCTCTAAAGCTTCTTCTTGAGCTTTCCTGATACTTTCGACAATCGTCGAGACGACTTCAATTCTTAACGCCCTTGGCCTTTTCCTTTCCAGATTGACTTTCCGACTGAGAGCATCAGCAACAATATTTGCTTTACCTGGGTGGTAAAGTATCTCACAGTCGTAGTCCTTGAGAAGTTCTAGCCAGCGTCGTTGCCTCATGTTCAACTCCTTCTGATTAAAGAGATACTGGAGACTCTTATGATCAGTGAAGAGTTTGCACTTCGTGCCGTAGAGGTAATGCCTCCATATCTTTAAGGCAAAAACTACCGCTGCCAACTCCAGATCATGAGTGGGGTAGTTCTTTTCGTGCTCTTTCAATTGTCGAGATGCGTATGCTATCACCTTTTCTCTTTGGGTCAGAACACAACCCAACCCGACTCCAGAAGCATCACTATAAACTGCGAAATCTTCGACTCCATCGGGTAGAGAAAGTATCGGTGCTTCACATAACTTCTTCTTTAGTTTCTCGAATGCCTCATCGTGTTTCTCACTCCATGTATATGTAGCTCCTTTATGAGTCAAAGCTGTTAATGGAGCAGCTATCAAAGAAAAGCCTTGGATAAATTGTCGATAATATCCGGCTAATCCTAGAAAGCTTCGAATTTCCGTGGGACTTTTCGGACGTTCCCACTTCATCACAGCCTCGATCTTTGTGGGGTCAACCATTATTCCCTCCTGGTTAACAACATGACCCAAGAATTGGACTTCCCGTATCCAAAAGTCGCATTTGGAGAACTTTGCAAAAAGCTTCTCCTTCTTCAACACTTCTAATACTTCCCGTAGATGCTTTCCATGCTCCTCTTGGCTTTTTGAGTAGATGAGAATGTCGTCGATGAACACTATCACGGATTTATCGAGGAATGGTTTACAAACCCTATTCATCAAATCCATGAATGCTGCGGGAGCATTGGTTAGCCCGAATGACATAACCAAGAACTCGTAGTGTCCATATCTCGTTCTGAATGCAGTCTTCTCAATATCCTGCTTTCTCACCTTTAGCTGATGATATCCTGACCTAAGATCGATCTTTGAGAAGTAGCTCGAACCTTGCAGCTGATCGAATAGGTCATCAATCCTCGGCAATGGATACTTGTTCTTCACCGTTGCCTTATTCAGCTCTCGGTAGTCTATACACATTCTCATACTTCCGTCTTTCTTCTTCACGAATAACACCGGAGCTCCCCAGGGTGATGAACTAGGTCGAATAAAACCGTTGTCCAACAGCTCCTGAAGTTGCGTCATGAGCTCCTTCATCTCCGTCGGTGCTAATCGGTAAGGTGCCTTTGCTATCGGTGTTGTTCCTGGTAACAAGTCTATACGAAACTCCACTTGCCTATCAGGTGGTAATCCGGGAAGATCTTCGGGAAAGACTTCCGGATAATCACACACAACCGGTATATTCTGCACCTCTTTCTTCTCCTTCTTGGCATCGATTACGAATGCCAAGTATGATGCACATCCTTTGGACAAACACTTCCTGGCTTTCATCAGGGAGATGATTCCAGAATTCACTCTGCGTTTGTCCCCATACACCATAAATGATTCTTTTCCGGGTGGGTTTACCTTTACTATCTTCTTTCGGCATTGAATCTCAGCATCATTGGCGCTAAGCCAATCCATACCCAAAACGATGTCGAAACCGTTTAACTCTATGGGTAATAGCTCTTCGTGGAATTCATTTCCGTTTAGGTCAATGACGATGTTCCTAATACGATTACTAACAGGTACGAATTTGCCACTGGCAACTTCTACAATCAGGGCATTATCTAGTTTTTCTACAGGCAATGCTAATTTCCCACCAAATTTATGCGACACAAAGGAGTAGTTGGCTCTGGAATCAAATAGTATATTTGCAGGAAAACCATTTACAAGAAAGGTACCTGAAGCGACGTCTGCTGCCTCCTTTGCAGCCTCGAGCGTCATCTGGAAGGCTCTCGCCTTCGGCTTCGGTGGTATGTTGGGTCTTCCTGTCTCCTTCTTCTTCGGGCAATCCCTTGAAATGTGCCCCTCCTCGTTGCACTCATAACAGACCTTCTTAGTGAACGTGCATTCATTGGCATAGTGCCCATGCTTTCCGCATTTGTAACAAGTGACCCCTCCGTCACACTTCCCAGAGTGCTTTTTCTTGCACTTGTCACACCACTTCGCTTCTGATCCTCCTCCTCTCGAACCAGACTTCGAGAATCTACCCTTCTTACTGGACCTTGAGGATCCGTCAAATTTCCTTTTCTCGCCAACCTCGACTTTGCTGGCAGCTCTTCCCTTAATCATATCCTCCACAGACTTGGCAGCCCAGATAGCTGCCTCCAAAGTAGGTGCCTGACGCACTGGCACCGCGTACTCCCATGGTAATCCCTTTGCGTACTTATCAATTTTCGTCAGCTCATCCGGAACAAGGCGCAAGGCAAATTCCATCTTTTCTGTGAAGTTGTTCGTGTATTCATCGATTGACATGCTCCCCTTCTTTAGAGTTAGAAACTGGTTCTCTAGCTCGAGCAGGTTTTGAGCTGAGCAGTACTTTCGTTTGAATTGTACCAGAAATTCTGCCCATGTCAGTTCCAGGGGTTTGTTGGGGCTTAAAGTCTTCCCCAAAGTATTCCACCAACGTACAGCGCCTCCTCGAAACTGACGCACTGCAAACGTGGTCTGTAGCTTCCCTCTGCAACCGCATGTCATGAAAGCTAACTCCATCTCCGAGATCCAATCCATGACTCCGATTGGATCTTCCTTTCCCGTGAAAGTCGATGGCTTGCAAGTCTGAAAATCCTTGTACTTGCATCCATTTCTCTCGAATCCGTCATCTTGGTTATTTTCTTGAACTATTGGTTGGTTGACTTGACCAACAGTTCCACTGTAGTCTCCTTCCTCAGTCTGCCCTTCGTTCAACTCGGGCTGTTCGATTTGAATAGTGCCTTCCTCTCGATTTTGCTGGAGCAAACGTCTAGTTTCCTCCATTTGACGATCCAACATAGCCTGGATCATCGCTTGCACTCCGGCCATCGTGACTGGCTCAGGTGCAACTTCTTCTACAACAGGTATTTGTTGAACCACTGGGGGTTGGTTCCTATCTCCATTCGCGTTCACGTTTCCGCTACGGGTCCTTGCCATCTTGATCTATACACCGAATAAGGTGAATTTAGATCTTTATTTAGGATAGACGTTTAAATCGTCCTTATCACTCCGAAACGTTTACATGCTAGTTCTAATATCGTAGTCGTACGTTTAGAATCCTAAACACATAAAGTTTCCAGATCCGGTCGGCAACAGACCATAGATCCGAACAATTAACAGCATATTATGCACAAAGCATTTAGCACATAAAAGCATTTTAGGCACAATTCCTAAAATAGGCTAGTGCTCACACCTCACAATCATCGCTTAGCATTCTAAGTTTAAGTCTAGAAATCCTACAAATTCCTAGTTCGCTTAAACTAATGCTCTGATACCAACTGTGACATCCCCAAAATCACGGCCAGAAAAGACCGGTTTGTTTATGCTTTGTTTAAAAATCAGAGTTACGTTTTAAATGAAAGTGTTGCGGAATTTGTCCCAAAACAAATATATGATAAAGATTTATCAAAAGCATTTCCATAGAAATGTATTTCATTAAAAGACTTGGGATGTCATGTTCGTACAGATCAAAAGCATAAACAGTACAATATAAGCCTTACTACATTATTTCATATCTACAGGCCTATATCCGTAATCCCTCGTCCAAAACATCACACCTATGCTCATGCGCCACTACCTGTAATACATAAAACTGAGTGGGTCAGGCTTGGGAGCCTGGTGAGCACATAGGGTTTTCAACCCACAATAAATAAGTTTATTAATTTCATCAATCAACAATAACCCAATTACCCGTTCCCGTTATCCTCACTTTACGTCCCTAAACACCCATCATAAGGGACCTAGCCTAAGGATCATCATCGGGACGGACACTACTGCTAAGGGGGTTCCTCAGCAATAAATGTCCTAAAGGCAACCATGTGGGGGATGGAGTACACCGGTGAACACGTCGTTCACAAACACCTACAGGTTGCGAGCCTGCTAGTGTTCCACTGGACTGTCTAGAAGAGTCCGTGGTCGTCATCCATACTCCGCTAGATGACAGAAACAACAACATCAACATCGAGGCCTCTCATCATTTTATCACACATCACCTATTACATCTACCCATGTTTTACCCCAACATTTTCGTAGATATAAAATACATATACAGTTTAAATCATTGAAAACATGTATAACAACGTTCATCCAGCATAGATAGCAAGTAATCAGATAATATGCACACATAGCACGTAATTTATAAAATACTTCATATCTATGTGTAAGCTGAAAGTAACTATGCACTCACCTGAGAGGTGGTGACTCAGCACTCGGACAGCGCTTCGATACTCTCAAAACGATATTCCTTCGATAAAACCTAGTACCAACACCACTAGGGTTTAGTTTAACGATAACCGCGATTAATTAATAGTCTAGCTATTATTATTATTATATAAGCGTTAAACGATACTTATATAACCCATAATAATAGCCCAAGTACTTATTATAAGGTCCTAATAACATTACTATATTAAAACGTAAGCTAAACTAAAGATAGGTTAGGCGTAGCTCACTTACAGCGAGTTTTCTCGAAAACCGGGCTTCGCTGGAGCAGCGTTCCCGAGCCGAAAGGCTCTTTTCTCGGGACTCCGGGAGCCTCGGGGCTTCCTTCGGGTGCTAGGGGGTTTACCTAGGCTTTAGGGGGCTTAAGGAGGCTTAGAGAGAGAGTGTAGAGAGAGAAAGAAGTGGGGAAAGGTGTGAGAAATGAGAGAACCCGACACTTCTATTTATAGGGTGAAATCCTGACGGACTCGCCGAGTCGGTTCACTGACTCGCCGAGTCAGTGCCACGTGTCATCATCTGATGGCTTTCCTTGGGGAGAAAGCCTTGGCCCATATTCAGCCACGTCACCCCTTTTGCAGCAGCACTCTGCTAACTTCTAAACCCCGTAACTTTCGCATACGAGCTCCGTTTTCGACGTTCTTTTTTTCCACGCGTAGGTAAAAACAAGATCTGCAACTTTCATTTAGACTCCGTCGGCTAATTCTCGACCGATCTCAAATTTAACAGTAAGAGGCGTTTAGACTGTTAAATGACCGCGAAGAATTCATAACTCCTTCATACGAACTCCGTTTTCGTCCATCTTTTTACCGTTGAGTTCCTATTAATGAGATCTTCAACTCTCATTTAGGTCGCGTAAGCCAAAAACCGCTCGAACAAAAATTCGAGTTTCGGGTCGTGCACTGCTAAGCCGAATCTTAGAAAAATCATAACTTCCTCATACGAAGTCAGATTTGGGCGTTCTTTTTATTGACGTTCTTAGTTTAACATATACTACAACTTTCGTTTAGATTGCTAAGGCTAAATCTCACTCTATCGTAAATTCACTATTTACGCTTCCCGGTGCCGTGCCGGTTTTGCCGTAAAACTTCGACGGGCCATAACTTCTTCGTTATAACTCGGATTTCGGCGTTCTTTATATGTACAGAAACCTTGAGACATATTCTACAACTTTATGTAGAGATATCGGGCTTATCTCACACTTTAATTTTGACGCTTATTTTTATTATTTATTAATTATACGCTTATAATTAAATAATAAACACATAAACACACATAATTCACATAATACTCAAATATTTCATTTTTATTTCTTCAAAAAGGGTTACAAGAGTTGACCTAGACTATTACATTGACAAAAATGCTTAGCCCTGAAACCCGGGCGTTACAGTCATATTGTTCAAAATCTATTGTCGCGCACACAACGTTGTTCACCACATTCTTTCAACAGAAGCTTCTCCCTCTTCTAAAGAAAAAGACAAAGAAAAGGTTCCTGATGCGGCTCTCACCAAACACCTTGATTCCATTGTTATGGATATATAGTATAATTTCAAAAGATCTTCTAATCATAATTCTCAAACCTGATTCCATAGACGCTCAATCTTGGAAATCCTTGGAAAACATTTTCATTGATAGCAAACCATTAAGAACATTGTACCTAATGAAAACACAGGTTCAATAATGTCAAGCTAGAATCTTTCTTAAATGTGTCGCCACCATGCTTCAACGGTCCCATCAAGAACACTCCCCTACCTGATGTCTATACTGCTAGGTCGAAGCTTATCTTGGAAGAAACTCGCAAGAACCACAACTTGTAACACCCAGTTTCCCAGGTATATTAACTTATGATTGTATTTCTTTAATTATGTAAGGTGACTCGACGAGTTGGTGCTTAGACTCGTCGAGTCTGGTCGCGACTGGATGACGTGGTTAATGAGGGGACTCGACGAATCAGGGGAGTGACTCGCCGAGTCAGAGCTGACAAAAGAAACCCTAATTTCTCAGGTTTGGGACCTATTTAAAGGCCCTTATGGCCTTCAATTGCAGCTACCTGTCCATAGAGAGAAACCCTAGAGTGCTTGAGCGTTTTGAGAGAGAAAGGAAGCATTTCTTGACCTTTGTGGTATTGTTTAGCAAGAAGAAGGAGGTTCTAGTCAAGAGGAAGCAAAGGAGGTTGCTATTTTGTGGATTTGAAGCTAAGATTATCGCATTTGAGGTAGTAATTCGGCTCTTCTTCTGTTTTTATGATGAATATATGGATTTAGGGTTTCTTGGGCCCTTTGTTAGGTTGATTTGATGTCCAAATAGTCCCTTTCTGGTGCTGAGGCTTTGGATCTGGATCCATAGAGGTCCAGAGAGCCTTACTTATCAAGCTTTATGAATAGAAATGGAGGTTATGGCCTTGGGTTGTGGTATTTGGGGCTAAATCATTATATATGGTCATATAGATGTTGCATGTGCATCAAGATAGAAACTTTACGTGATTATTGTCACACCCCAAACCAAGGATGGCGGAAACGTCCGGGGATGGAGGACTTCATGTATAGTATCATAACAACAATTGCAATAGTGATTTAAGCAAACACAACCAACATATATATATATATATATATATATATATATATATATATATATATATATATATATATATATATATATATAATTGAAAAAGTTACATCATTGTATGTATTACATGTTTCCAAATCAATTACAATATGTTGACAAAATGTGAAATGTTTGACGCCTTAACGCCCCATCCTCAAAAGCACTTTGTTACCTGTTTAGTGATTTCCTGAGAATACAAGTTGTTTGAAAAAGTGTCAACACAAAGGTTGGTGAGTTAATAAGTTTTTGAGATAAAGAGTTTGGAAACCGTTCTTTGTAATGTGTTGTGTGTCACCAAGAAAAATCCAATATTTTCCTTTATAAAGTTATGTGGTCCTAAATCCCAGAACCAAGAATGAACAAGTATTTTCCATACTTAATGATATAACCGTGGTTTTAAATCGGCATAAAACCCTTTTTGATATGAAAGCGTACAAGTATTCTTCCATACTTAAAGTAATTTCTATGAGCTAAATTGACATAACTCGCTAATTTAAAGTTAGAACCCGTAAATCTTATGATTTGTTAATGCCACATGTGAGCTATCATAACCATACTTGACATAGACGGCCTCGTAATACGACATTCTTCAAGCGTCGCCGTTAAATGACACTTGTCACCACAGACCTGCCGGTCTAGCTGTTGCAAGCAGCTCAGGTGTGGGTTTGTCAAACCTGTTGGATTAGATGTCTAAGCCTATAACTATTATTGGTATGTACTTGACCCGAGAGTAGCATGGTCCATTTGGGTTGCATATCATCAGGACAATTTGTTAGGATGGACTTTTGAGAGAAGGTTATTTATGGTTTATTAATATATTATAAGTTATAATATATTAATATGAAATCATATGTTTTAATTAGTATCGATCAAGAATTAATTTAGTGATCAAAAGAGACTAATTAAATCTATGGGGACTAATTATGATAATTAGTTATATTTATATGTGTTGGGCTTATGACCCATGTTGGACCAAGTTTATGTATGGATACATAAAGAGTTGGGCCACATGAACCATGGATCATAAAACCCATGGGTATGGATTATGGGTTATACCCATGACCCTCGGAATCCTACATATAAATAGGTTACTCCATAGCCAAAATCACCACTTCTTTTGTTAGAGAAATATGGAGGTGTTTTGGTGCATGAAATTCTCTCTCAAGAGCCACCTTTGTCCTAGGTGTGTTGTGATTCCATTTGAGGCATTTCATACTATTGGTGCTAAGCTCTTAAGGCCAAATACATCAAGACTTCAAGCCACATAAAAGGTATGTTTCCCTAACTAGTATATTATATGGTTTATGTCAAATGCATGCTAGTTATAGGTTTAATGCCTTGGAAACCATTTGCATGTATAATTAGTGAAAACATAGATCCAAGGTATTTAGGGTTGTATGTGCACCATAGGATGTTGTATTATACCAAAACCCAACAGTGGTATCAGAGCCACGAGTTGTTTTCTGTTATATTGATGCAAATATTTTATTTTCAAAGTTGAAAAAAAAGGAAAAAAAAACATGAAGTTTGTCAAATGTTATGATAATTACTTGATTTTATGAAAAACTAATTATTTGTAAAATTTAAGTCACTTTACTACAAGAGTTGAATTAGGTCAATTTATTAAAAGATAGAATGATATGATAATTTTATTTGTTTTAAAAGTTTGATCTAAGTGGTTTTAAAGAGTTACAAATTTTGTCATAAAATTTTGGAACTCCAAATTTTTTTTAAAGTTATGATCTTAAGAGTTTTGAAACTTCCATAAGTTATGGATGTGAAATGTCTCATTTATTAACTCTTTAGGTTATGAAGTCCAAGAGTCTTCAAAGGATAATTGTCAAAGTTTCAAGATTTGTATTAGTTTATATGATTATCTAATTTCTTGAAAATTGTTGATGTGAATTATCTTTACTTATGAGTTTAATCTAGATCATAGAAAAATTATTTGATTATTGTGTTAATTGGAATATTTGATCTTAATGGTTTTTATGAACTCCATAACTTGTCCTCAAGTTATGGAAAGTGAAGAGTTTTTCTTTTTAAAGTGTCATTAAGTCTCATAGGTTATGAAAATAGAAGTCTCTATTTTTAATGTCATCATTAAATGATTTAATGTCTTCCATAACTTGTCCTCCTCAAGTTTTGGAATTTGTAAAGTTAACCCCCATGTATACTTTAATTCCAAACTAGACCTTAGAATTTTAAAAGTTAAAATTCAACCCTTATACTTTATAATATTATAAGTTAATAATATTTATGTATATGTATAAGAGTAAAGGCAGTCTTACCGTTAGTAGGCCTCATTCACGAAGCCGGTCTATAAGGGGGGTATAAGGTTACTGCCTATTAAATGGCAGTTTAATGGGTGCCCACTCTCACCCACCGCTTCCTTGACCGGTGGAGGGTCGTTAGCCGAACGGGTAGGACAAGGACTAGAATTCTCTCTTCATTAAAAGTATTAATGATAAATACTAAGTAACTAAACTCTTATAAATACCCAATCTTAGTTACTTAGGAAAAAGTGAATAAGGTGCTAACCCATGAAATTACACTTTGCACTTTGCTTAAGTCGTTAGTGGAGCGTGTGTGGTTAACCGGCACACTAACCTGGACTTAACAAGGTAGGCAAAGGGTAACTTAATATTTATCTTAGTATCGGTGGAGCGTGTGTGGTTAACTGGCACATCGATTAAGGGGTAAATATTAAGGGTACCCACTATATTTGCATGTTTACTTCACACCTTGTTTTGTGATCCTCGGCATCCCAGTCACAAATGATGGGTTTTAGTCATAAGACATCCTATGTGCTCATACAAACCCTAATGCTTGGATATAGGTTTCTCTATTGTACATGCTTTGAATCCAAGACTATAAACCCTAATTCTAGTATATGGAAATCAATATTAACATATAATTAGGTTTAAGATATTACCTTGATTGTTATGTAGTAATAACAATCTCAATTCCTCCTTGAATTGACTTTGGAAGGCTTAGAGTCACAAGTGTCACTCCTCTAATGGCTTACAAACACCAAGAGCAAATGGAGAAGGTATAAAGAGAGAGGAGAGAGGTAGGAATTCGTCCTTAGGACTTCTTGGGAAGGGTTAGACGAATTCATGAGTCTTAGGGGGTTTATATAGGTGTAAAGATTAGGGTTTTAGTCCTTATCCTTATCTAGTTGCTTGCCCACCAAGCAACCATAAGATAAGTCTTAAGAACCCTTATCCTAGTCGAATTCTAAGGCATTATCACCTTAAATTCGTTTACCCTATACTTAAGATAATCCTTACCTTATTTTGTAACTATCACATAATTACAATTCAGCCCCTCTAGTTTAATTAATTACACTTGATCACAAAATTAATTCTTAATTAATTATTGACCAATATTAATTAAACAAATATGATTTCTACTTTAATATATTACTCTTATAACATATTAATAAATCATAATAACCTCTCTCTCTATTTATTTCTCCAATCAAGTTGCTTTGGTGAAGGCAACCCAAAAGGACTGTAACAGCCCAAAATCTCAAGTATTGTTAAATTGCATTTTGGGGTGTTTTAAAGGGGAGACTCGGCGAGTTGGAGCAAGACTCGCCGAGTAGGGTCGCAGATTTGGTCGCGGGTTCGCGACTGGACTCGACGAGTCTAGGTATGGACTCGGCGAGTCGACGCTGTTCAGCGGAAACCCTAGCCGTTTCGTATTGGGTCGTATATAAGGGTTGTTATGTCGTCATTTCACGTCTTTTGGCCGATTGTGGAGAACCCTAAACGACTGTGGCATCTAGAGCAAACTTGAAGGCCATTATTGACTTTGAAGGAATTGTGGTGCAAGAAGAGGAAGGATTTTGGCCAAAGGAAGAGCAAGGGGGTCGAGTTCTGAGGTTTGGGGACACAGAGAGTACGTTTTCAGGTCATGTTTCGGATCATTCCTGTTATTTTGATGTGAACACGAATTTAGGGTTTATGAAACCCATTTGGAGATTAGATGGATTGTTGTGTCGTTACCCAATGTTTATAACCTTGTATTAGGACCCTTAGAGGTCCAGAAGGTCCCATGTTTGTTTATTCGGGAATATATGTATCTCAGGAAGCAGTTCGATCGACTGCATGGCGTGGACTCGCCGAGTCGGATGATCAGACTCGGCGAGTAGCTTGAAGATTCACTGGGACTCGCCGAGTTGTTCTTCAGACTCGGCGAGTGGAGTCGGGGTGGCCCCGCGATTCTTCCAGGAGTGACTCGTCGAGTCAAAGAGGATACTCGACGAGTAGAAGGGGAATCTTAGAGGATTGAAGGACGACCAGACTCGCCGAGTCGCCAGGGAACTCGCCGAGTCCAGTCGAGCTGACAATGGACTGTTGACCAGAGTTGACTGGTGTGATTTCTTAGGGTCAGTTAACGTGGAAGATAGAAGTATTAATAAGGGATATATGATGTTACAGGGAGCTTGTAGCTCGGAGGATCAAGTGCAAGGGATTTTAGGAGTTGCTATCTTCCAGCGTCCGCGAGGTGAGTCTTCTCACTATACTTCACCCAGAAGGGTTTGATTGTGTGACCGGAAGGTCAAGTATGTTATGTGTTATGTTTATATGCTATAAATGGAAAGTTAGCTGCTACGCGGGATATACATGCTTATATATGGGCCGGAAGGCAAGGTATTATGTGACAGAAAGGTCAGGTTGATATATGATATATGTGCTTTATGTGTTAGAGTATTTGTATTATGTGTTATATATGTGTATGGGCCGGAAGGCAATTATCTTATGGGCCGGAAGGCGATACTATTACGGGCCGGAAGGCAATGTTATGTGGACCGAAAGGTCCGGGCCGGAAGGCGTATGTGTGTAAGGTATATTGGGGAACTCACTAAGCTTCGTGCTTACGTTGTTTATGTTATGTTGTTTCAGGTTCTTACAGTAACGCGGGATGGCAACGGTTCGATTGTACACACCGAAGAGAGAGTTGTGTTTTGGAGGATCCTGGTCTTCTATTATAATGAAAATGAAACTATGTTTGTAATCCGAACGTGAATAAGATTTTAAACAAGTGTTTTTAATATTAAATTGATTAATTAAATGAAATTTTTGTTTTTGGAAATCACGGTGTTACAAATTGGTATCAGAGCCTTGGTTTGAGGGATTCGGACGCACCTACGGGTAAATCTGGACTCAAACTGAGGAAGTAAGAAAAAGTTTTCCAAATAAATGGTTTTCTAAAAGTGAATAAGAGTTCAAAGAGAAAGCAAGAAAGAGCAGTGTGTACAATCAGCCAGAGCCAAACGGTGATTTCCCAAAATACCCTTACTTTTGTATTATGAAATATCTATTATGCACTTTATGAGACATTATTGCATGCTAGAGACAGGCTAGGTATTTCACATCTTAGGACTAGAGTGGCCTGATTTGTGATGCCTTAGTCTAGGGTTTGCTGTTATATGTGCGTTATGCTTTTGTGTGTATGTGATGAGTGAGAGTATTTAGTTAGAACGCACAAGGGGTAAAGCTACGGGGTACAGAGGTACTTCCGAGGATGAGCCGAGAAGGTGGAGCTACCACAGATGGGGAGTCCTATGTATGCTTCAATGCTCGAATGCTGCTTGCTTTGTGCTTTGTGGAGTTATCGATGATGGGAGTCAGCTACCAAGTGAGTATGACGATACTCAGGAGGTAGAGGGCTGGCATCATTAGGAACTCTTCAGCAGCTGATAGCAAAGAAGTGGGAGGACAGCAGAAGGGACTAGGGAGTAAACCTAGCCAGATGAGTGCGCTGGTAGAGTAGAGGACTTCGCTGGAAAGCGAGCACGCGCGATGAGATGGGTGAAAGAGCAGGTTTATCAGCTACTTAGGAACTCTGGGATGGTCCGTGTGGAAAGTATGGGTAGATGTGGCAGGTAGTGTGGGCCCGTACTACTGAAAGCAGAGGACCCATACTTGATACAGGGGGCATTTTGAAGGTCCTAAGGAACAGATTGAGGAGTGATGTTATGGTTCGAATACCATACATCGGAGCGGATACAGAGTGATGTTATGGTCATGGCACAATACATCGGAACAGTTTGAGATAGAGGTTGTGGTTCGAGTGCTATACAGTGGAGCAGATTGAGGAGTGGTGCTATGGTTCAGGTACCATACACCGAAGCATGTTGAGGAGGGATGTCATGGGATGAGTACCATGGTTCGTAGTGGATGATGCTTGTGGCTATCTTGTTATCCGGTTATCGATCGGACGAGCACGAGCGAGCGGGATGCGAGGATTCGCGAGATCCGGCGTGATGAGGTTGCTGCATTGTTGCGGGCTGAGTCGCCAGAATTGTTTGGGTCGATCAGGACCACTATGATTGAAGTAGTTTGATGAGCGATATGCGGCTTTCGCAGAGACGGCTGCCGCGGCGGTTACAGCGGCTGTAGCAACGGCAAAGAAAGGGGCTAGTCGGGGTTTTCAGTATCGGGATTTCTATTATGCGAAGCCTCCCACATTCGATGGAGTTCAGGACTCGATTGTTGCTATGAGATGGTTATCGGACATGGAGGGGTGTTTCTCCACGAGTTTATGCCCTGCTGATCAGAGGGTGGGGTGTGCTCTGAACCTGTTGAGGCTCGGGGCGAAGGATTGGTGGAGATTGACCACGAGGTCATTTTCCGATGCGCAGAGGGCTGCGGTTTTATGGGATCAATTCAGAGGGATGTTCAGTACTCGCTATGTTCCGCGGGCTGAAAAGGAGAAATTGGCTCGGAAGTTCCCTAAGCTGAAGCGGGATTTGGAGTCGGTGACTGAGAGGACCGGGATGTTTTGAGAGGGCGATGTTTTGCCCTGAGTTCGCTTCGGAGCAGGCTCAGATGTCCCGATATCCGAGTATGCTCAAGGGGGGGTATCAGGCAGTTCGTGCCTGCGCAGAGGCGCGAGACCGTGTTGGTATCGCAGGAGGCCGCCATGTGGCGTGAGTTAGAGGTTGAGTTGCAGTTGCGTGAGATGAGGCAGGCCCCGATGCAGTCGCAGTCGGCGCCGAAACGGTCCATGACCGTAGACGTTAGAATGGGGGATCGGAGCGGTCACACTTGTGGGAAGTGTGAGAGAGATGGCACCGGAGCTTGTTGGCCCAGTGGTGCATGCCGCAAGTGCGGAAAGGAGGGGCACTGTGCACGGGATAGTTGGCAGTCAGTGCCAATTCGGGATTTGAGGAGGACAGGATGAAGCGGAGCCCCAGAGGGCTCAGGGTCGTGTTTATCTGCGTGCGACAGAAGGAGACGGAGCAGTGCCGGAGACAGCTGCGGGTATGATGCTTTCATGATGTCTTAATTGTCTGGCATTGATTTGGCGTATTGTTTGTGCTGGTATCTTGTATGGATTTCGATGCGGTATTCGTTGTTTCGCGGGTCTGGCATGGTTATGGATTGGTGCTTCAGGTTTCGCTTTGGCATTCGTTATTCCCTGATGGTTGGGTATGGTTATAATTGGTGTTTTAGTGTCAGTAGTCTTGTGCGGTTTTCGATGTGGTGTTCATCCTTTGGGCAGATTGTGAGTTTGGTTATGGGTTATTGTCGAGGATTCCTTTGGTTATCGTTCGTGGGGGTTGTTAGGGGAGACGCGGCACTGGGTTGATTGTCGGGTAGCATCTACAGTCGGGGAGTGGATGATTGAAGGGCTAGATTCTTGTGAGTGGGTTGATCAGGGAGGAGGTGTGTTTTGCTGAGGGTTGCTTGTGCTTGTGGGAAGCAGTCAGTGTGTAATTGTTCTCTTTGTACAGGATTGTTCTGTAAGGTCGTTAATGACGACCGGTGGCAGTTAGTCAGTGCTTTAGTGGGGGAGAATTGTAAAATTCTCCGGGAGATCGATGAGTATGTAAGGGTGCTTAGCTGTTGGGATTCAGCAGTGTTTGTCAGCGCAAAGTATAGGCCGACGAGAGCGAGTGCTGAGTGTGCGGGGCGAGATACAGACCTAGGGCATTTGATTGTGGAGGCCTGAGAGGAGGTCGGGATCAAGCTTGAGTAAGTAATCGGAATTTTGCGATCAGAGTATTGGTACGTTTGAGGTACGTGATGGGTTGTACTGCATTAATCCCACGGGATTATGTTGTGCATGTTTCTAGAGCTGGAACCGGAAGGTTCCCAGAGTTAGAACCTGAGGGTTCGCAGAGTTTGGGTGTACGGACCCACAGAGATATAGCCTCGAGTGACTAGCATGTGTTATGAGAGTCGGTCCAGTCATACTGGGGACTCTGTTGGTATTGCTGGATTAGCTCGGGATTTGCGGATCGCGTATGTTGCAGGGTGATTGCATTGGAAGGTCTGGCCCCGGGTTATTGATCTTGTTTAGCGGAGGCAGTGATTTTGATGAGTGGAGAGAGTGCGTGGGATTGAGAGCCCCTGCAATGAGAAACAGAGTATGTGAATAGCAGTTACGCAAAAAGGGTGGTGTCGCTTGGGGCGAGCACCGTGGCACCGGTTGGAGTGGCGTTATGTTCAAGAGAGTTCCGTGGAAAAGGAAAAGAGGAGGGTATGTAACTCCGAAGGGGGTGCAAGTTCACGAAAGTGAAAGCTGCAGAGCAGAGTTATGGTTAGAGTATTTCGAGTATGGTTTTGAGCATCGTGTTCGCGGCAGTGGAGTAGGAACCCATCCGGTTGGGATGTCTGTTGAGGCTCAGAAGGGATGCATGGAGAGAGAAAATCTTAAATTCTCAGTGTGAATCTGATCAGAGTGTAGGGTGGATGTAGTGGTTCATCTTGGGAGATGTTCGAGGATATCATCAGTGTATCGGGTCTTTCCACCTGCGGGTGTTGGGACTAGTTCAGTAGGTGTATGTGATGGCAAGAGGGAACTTGTGAGAGTTGATCTGAGAGGGAGGACGGATCTCTCAGTCGGTCCGGAATGGGCAAAGTGGGCTTTGGATCGGGGATCCGGTGGTTCAAGGTTTCCTAACCCTTATGGGTTGAGTGATCGTTGAGATTTGGAGCAGAGTGCATCGTGGGTAATTTCCGATTACAGAGAGTGATGAGCAGTTCAGAGTTCGTACTTTAGTTGACAAAGCAGACTCAGCAGGTTAAAGAGAGTTAGTGATCGTCTAGAGTTAACAGGAAAGTTATGCAGGCAGACGCCGTTACGAGCATGTGATTCAGGTCAGCGACTTCGTATTTCTGATGGGGTGCTTCAATTTAGGAAGAGGGGTAAATGGGGGGCCCCGGTATGTTGGGTCTTTTCGTGAAGGTGCGAAGGTAGGAAGGGTGGCCTATCGTTTGGAGCTGTCAACGGAATTGGGACGGATCCATGACACTGGTATGTGTCGCAGTTGAAGAGGTGTATAGCGGATGAGTCAGCAGTGGTTCTACTAGAGAACGATTAGGTGGATGCGAGCCTGTGTTACGTCGACAGGCCAGTGGCCGTCGGAGATCGGAAGATCAAGGTTCTGAGGAACAAGGAGATACCTCTGGTATTGGTTCAGTAGCGGTCTCGGGAGACATCGGTAGTGTCTAGGGAAGCCGAAACGTGAGATGCGGGAGCAGCAGCCAGAGCTATTTTCAGAGTGAGACTTCGAGGGCGAAGTCTAATTCTAGTGGGGGAGAATTGTAACAGCCCAAAATCTCAAGTATTGTTAAATTGCATTTTGGGGTGTTTTAAAGGGGAGACTCGGCGAGTTGGAGCAAGACTCGCCGAGTAGGGTCGCAGATTTGGTCGCGGGTTCGCGACTGGACTCGACGAGTCCAGGTATGGACTCGGCGAGTCGACGCTGTTCAGCGGAAACCCTAGCCGTTTCGTATTGGGTCGTATATAAGGGTTGTTATGTCGTCATTTCACGTCTTTTGGCCGATTGTGGAGAACCCTAAACGACTGTGGCATCTAGAGCAAACTTGAAGGCCATTATTGACTTTGAAGGAATTGTGGTGCAAGAAGAGGAAGGATTTTGGCCAAAGGAAGAGCAAAGGGGTCGAGTTCTGAGGTTTGGGGACACAGAGAGTACGTTTTCAGGTCATGTTTCGGATCATTCCTGTTATTTTGATGTGAACACGAATTTAGGGTTTATGAAACCCATTTGGAGATTAGATGGATTGTTGTGTCGTTACCCAATGTTTATAACCTTGTATTAGGACCCTTAGAGGTCCAGAAGGTCCCATGTTTGTTTATTCGGGAATATATGTATCTCAGGAAGCAGTTCGATCGACTGCATGGCGTGGACTCGCCGAGTCGGATGATCAGACTCGGCGAGTAGCTTGAAGATTCACTGGGACTCGCCGAGTTGTTCTTCAGACTCGGCGAGTGGAGTCGGGGTGGCCCCGCGATTCTTCCAGGAGTGACTCGTCGAGTCAAAGAGGATACTCGACGAGTAGAAGGGGAATCTTAGAGGATTGAAGGACGACCAGACTCGCCGAGTCGCCAGGGAACTCGCCGAGTCCAGTCGAGCTGACAATGGACTGTTGACCAGAGTTGACTGGTGTGATTTCTTAGGGTCAGTTAACGTGGAAGATAGAAGTATTAATAAGGGATATATGATGTTACAGGGAGCTTGTAGCTCGGAGGATCAAGTGCAAGGGATTTTAGGAGTTGCTATCTTCCAGCGTCCGCGAGGTGAGTCTTCTCACTATACTTCACCCAGAAGGGTTTGATTGTGTGACCGGAAGGTCAAGTATGTTATGTGTTATGTTTATATGCTATAAATGGAAAGTTAGCTGCTACGCGGGATATACATGCTTATATATGGGCCGGAAGGCAAGGTATTATGTGACAGAAAGGTCAGGTTGATATATGATATATGTGCTTTATGTGTTAGAGTATTTGTATTATGTGTTATATATGTGTATGGGCCGGAAGGCAATTATCTTATGGGCCGGAAGGCGATACTATTACGGGCCGGAAGGCAATGTTATGTGGACCGAAAGGTCCGGGCCGGAAGGCAATGTTATGTGGACCGAAAGGTCCGGGCCGGAAGGCGTATGTGTGTAAGGTATATTGGGGAACTCACTAAGCTTCGTGCTTACGTTGTTTATGTTATGTTGTTTCAGGTTCTTACAGTAACGCGGGATGGCAACGGTTCGATTGTACACACCGAAGAGAGAGTTGTGTTTTGGAGGATCCTGGTCTTCTATTATAATGAAAATGAAACTATGTTTGTAATCCGAACGTGAATAAGATTTTAAACAAGTGTTTTTAATATTAAATTGATTAATTAAATGAAATTTTTGTTTTTGGAAATCACGGTGTTACAAGGACCATGTACCATCGGGTCAAGTACATACCAAAATAGTTATGGACTTAGACACTAATCCAACAGTCTCCCACTTGGATAAGTCTAACAACTATTCTGCGTATGACTTCAGATCATGATCTGCAATCGTAGCTTTCCAAAGCCGTTGTCAACTCTGATCCTATCAGATACGCGTGTCCTTAGATAAGGGATCATATATTCCTCCATTCTAGATATCATATGAGATATGATTTCAAATCATTCTCTTTGTACTATATCTCGATTCCGATTTATGACGACTGACTAATTGAACAAATCAAATTAGCCCTAGCCCGGCCGAGCATTTACGTTTGTCATCACTAAACCATCGAGGGGCCCAAAGATATCGCCTTTATCCTACTTTGAATAAAAGGAATGGATAAACTTTGATACAATGCTCGCTTGCACTCACGCACCAAATCACACACAACAATATGTTTTATAACACCAAGTTACTAGTGCGTTTACATATTATCAATGTGCAACCGATTCGCAAGATACAACTCACACATCTCGGTTTCAAGAATATAAGATGTTATCGTCTCACCAATCACTCGTGATACAATTCATGGAGTGATCCAAGTGAGTGTGGGTTTAATCCAATGCTCAAATCATATTCATAAGCACTCATGAACGTTGCAGCAAACATTTGCTTATGTCTAATGCTCTTTAGACAATCCACACACCAATTCACGACAGTCTTCATTCATATCTACTTCCAATATATGAACGACTGTGGCCCGTTTGAATAATTCGATTATTCTTAATAAACTCAATTATTCTGGAAGTCAAAACATGCAAATGTGAAACACAAGAATAATACTAATCCCATATGGCCTCAAACCTTTGAGTATAAATAAAACGCCTTTTATTTATCACCATATTGATTACTCATTATTTGTCGTTTCGGGTAATCAACTTCTTACTTGAATTATTACACTTGTCCCATGCTCCTAGCATGCACACAATGTTTACCTATGGTTCTTACTTTGTGAAATAGATCACATTGAACACATTTCCAATCATTCTCATTTCACAACTCCAAATCCTTTTTCCTAAGTGAAAGAATATCAAATTCATGCTACTTATAGAATATGCTAGATTCTAACACTTTACGCAACGATCCTTTCGTAATGTCACTGCACCAAAGTCACAAAGACCATTGCCAATGATATTACAAAGTCTTCTATCGGAGATTGTCACAATACAATTCCTATGATGTCTCTCACTCAAAGTACATTCCTTTGAACATCCTTTTGCATAAAAGTTTCTAATCTAGACATAGATTTTTAATCTTCAATTCCCAATATGGATACATTTCCATATTTTCCATATGACAACTCATTCTTAATATAATCTTATCTATTCGTAATGATGTCGATATGGTCCATCCAATATGGAAACATTTCCATATTCTCCAATACTATACTTCTAACTACTCACAAGCGACCAATCCTCGTCGAACTTTGGATTGTCCTTTGATAGTTGTTTAATTATTTTAGTCAAAACCGCTTCTAGTCCTTTTTCCCTCTAAATGCGTTAGACATTTGGAAATTTTAGAATGGTCAAACATTAAAGCATTTGCAATCGATCCTATACCTGAAGCGTATGGGACACGACGCATAATGTTTTATTTGCTATGTTCTCAAAATTCGAATTGTGAAGAGGAATGCCGTAATCATAATCGAAATTTTAAGAACACACTATGTACCCTTGACTAAATTTATTAACATTTCTCAACCTAAACCTTTAGATTTGAAATGAAGCATAATATTCTCTCCCTTAATTATAGCAAAACAACCTTTCAACTCTTACAACTTTGCAAAGTATGCTTCTTGTTTTCTATAATTAATATTTCTAACCTTGCAATACTTTCCTTAATAATCATACAATCATAACTTTTATGCTCCCACTATCATGATGATTACTATAAAACATAAGACTTATGCTCCCACTAGCTTCGACATGTATTTATGAACATCTTAACTTTCAGAAAAGCAATACCTATTGAATTTCTTAAGTTCATGTTTCTAATACTTAGTGCTTTGATAATCCTTTATCAATGCTTCTTGAACTTATACACCTTTGCCTTAGATAGTTCATATGTGTGTGTAAACAATTGCCAAACTTCACAATTCAAATTATGGAAAGGGATACCGTAACCATAATCGAATTTGAGAATGCAATTTTACAATCACTATCTTCTTAAAATCTTTCTTAGTGAAAGCATTTCCTCACAATCATTTTCATGAAGGAGGAAATCTTATGACACTTAGATTTATATGTTGTATTTGTTCCTATCCATGTGAATTTGTCAAAACCAAAGTTTACGACGAATTCAAACTCATATGGATTGAACTTTCTTAATCTTGATTTCTTGCCTTATGGTAGCACAGCTTCCCACCATGTCTTCCAAGTAGTTAAGCAGCTCACCCTTTCCTATCAATGTACCTTCCATTGATTAAGGTGCTTTGCCTTTTATGCGTTCAAATGGGAACTCATAGGACTCACATGCATAATTAACTCGATTGGATTGGCACAGAAACAAAATAATGTCAACACGATAGGTTGTAAACCTCAACTCGTGTGCTAGTGATGATCGATAAGGTTAATTTGATTTGTTCTTGAAACCTTTCAAGACCATTAAGACTCCCACTGACTCCTTGACATATAAGATTCTCTTGTCAATAAACATTTCTTGACAAACAAATATTCAAGAGTTAGTGTAGCTTTTATCAAAACAAAACACTTCATGACTTTGGTCTTCGTTGGTCTTTGTCTTATCCAAGACATCACAACTTTCCACAATTGATGAATGTTATAAACCTTCTTAATACTATTCACTCAATGTCACAATCTTAACTTTAAGACTTGTTTTGGAATGAAGTATGATTGACTTTTTGATTTAACCATTTCTTCAATTCTTGATTCCTCTTCTTGGACATACAATTGTACCAAGACTCACTTAGAGGATCAATTGAGATATGGTTCTTAATCATTAAGACCTATCATAAAGCATAAAAGGTACTCTCCCTTCTTCTTAGAATGGAGAAACTTTTGTTTCTCTGCCTACTTGATTCTTGTTATTCGTTCTACTATTGATTTAAACCTTTTCAATCAATTTAGAATTACACTTAATCTTATAAGTATAATCATATTTACTAAACCTTTAGTAAATCATGACGAATACCTCGTTACTCTTATGGTGGACTTTGATCAACACACAACTTTGTGAACTCGATCTCCTAGTCCTTCACTTGACACTTTGTCAATGAATTAGTCTAATTTCCAAATACGAAATTTCTCATTCATCGTGCATCCACGTTGCATGATTCCAAGCTTCTGTCCAATTGAAACTTGGGCGATGAGAAACTCTCCCTATTTGGTAAATTCTCGACTTTCCATAACATAATAAGAACCAAATCCATTATTGCTAATAATAGAAACATTTTAACATCAATTTTTCCATACACGCCATTGTAAGGATAAATAAATAAAATTTAAAATCAAAAGTTATTTTATTGCGGAAAAATTTGTCCTTACAATGCAATTCATTGAAAAACTATGCTAATACATCTTTCTTAGCAATCTAATTTTAATTCTAAGTAGTAGCTCAAGAATCTAATCTTCGAGAAATGCGATCGAAATCCATTCTTTCACGGTTAGATTTTGCTCACTACTTCCCTTAAGCTTCCTTTCTTTTCTTCGATCCTACAAAACATCAATTGTAATCTTATCACATTATGTATTAAGAATCTAGAATAGAAGCTTAAAAGAGTTAGTCAATGGATTTTACCTAAAGCAAAGCCATACGAATTGACTCTCCCATCTCTTAGATCTCTTAGGTAAATAGGGAAACTTCGTCTCCAATGCCCCTTCTCTTGGCAATAAAAGCAAATTGACTCTTTTGGAACAGGACACATAACTAGTTCAGACATTGCCTTTCTCTTATGATCAAACTTTTCGATCATAGCATGTCTTTCGTTGCCATTGTCTATATCCATAGAGGTCTTGAAGGCAGATTCACCAATCAACTTTGCTTTTCTATTGCGCCAAACCATTGCTGATTCAGCAGCAATAAGCATATAGGTGAGATCTATAAGGGTCACGTCGCGGTTCATCATATAGTACTCTCTTACGAACTCACTATATGAGTTAGGAAGTGACTGAAGAACCCAATCAACAGCCATTTCCTCACAGACAACGAATCCCAACATTCTTAACCTATCAATGTGTGACTTCATCCCTAGGACGTGTGCACACACCGACTTTCCTTCTTTATGTTTACTTGCCAAAAGGGCTTGAGTGATTTTGAACTTTTCAAGCCTTTGAACTTGTGGGTTAGGGAGAATAATTGGAGGAGGTAGAGGAAGTGAAGCATGATTTCTTGTTCCTCGATCGAATCGTGGAATATCATCTTCATGTGGAATGCTTGTTCCACGGGATTTGAGAAGACCATAGTTGTCGAACTTTGACATCTACAAAACGGGAGAAAAACGAATTCAAGTTAGTTGATAGATTGAGTCCTTAGCAAATCACCCAAATGAAATACTAAGGCTAGGACCCAACACAATATTCTACAACTCGGGAGAGGGATGCCGTAACCCTAATTGCAGAATATTTGAAGGTAAGTGAATGACGATTCACTAATTTCCACCATGAAAAACGAAAAAGAAATTTAAGTTTTAAATCTATGAAAACTCCTAGATCCCTTGAGATTCATTGAGCTTTCAATGACATGTTTAAATCTCGATATGCCCCTCTTGTTTGTGACTGGGATGCCAAGGATCACAAAGCGGGTGTGAATAACCATGCAAACTTACATAGTGCCCTCACATGTTACAGTCACGCTCCACCGAACTATGACAAACATTGAGTCATCCTTTGCTACCTTTGCTTAGAACCATTTAGTGTGTCGGTAAACCACACACGCTCCACTAACGTCTTCGCAAGGGCACAAAATGTAATTTCATGGAATTGCATCAATTCACTTTTGCCTAAGTAACTAAGATTTGGAATTTTATGAAACCATTTAGTTACTTTTATACTTCATTATACTTATAATGGAAGGTTTTGTCCTATCCTACCCGTTCGGCTAACGACCCTCCACTAGTCAAGAGTGCGGTGGGTAAGAGTGGATACCCATTCAATCGCCATTTTATAGGCAATTTCCTTAAACACCCCTTATAGACCAGCTTCGTGAATGAGGCCTACTAACGGTAAGACTGACTTTTACTCATACATATATAATGTTAGACTTTTAATGTTATATATAGTATAGGGTGTATTTTATACTTTTAAAATACTAGGTGGTCTAATTTAACAATTATACTTTTAATTTAATTAAATTGTAAACCTAAAATTTTATGGATTTATTAAACTTCTTTTAATTATACACCTTAATTAATTAATAAAACCATAAGGGTGTGATTTGAACTTTTTCAAAACAATACTAGAGTTTTAGAATTTAACATTCCTAATTAAACTTTTAATCAACTTTTAAATTCCAAAACTTGAGGGAAAGTTTTGAAACATTTCAAAACATTAGGGTTTAGAATTTAAATATACATCAAAATTAAACCATTTAATCAAAATTTAAATTCCAAAACTTGAGGGCAAGTTTTGAAACCTTTTTTCAAAACATTAGGGTTTTAACTATTTAAATTTCAAAACAACAAAACTTTTGGGGTTCAAATTCAAACTATAAAACCTAAAGGGCAAAATATGAAACTTTTCATAACAACAAGGATCAAATAACAAATAATCTAAATTAACAATTAATCACATAATTATCCATATTTGATTTATTTAATGATTTCTTGCAAAACAATTTATCAATATAGTCAAAATAATTAATCAATTATCACATAAGGAAACAATTATCTTATTAATTGATAAATATCTTCAATTAGATCAAGAATATAGTCAAATATATCATATAATCGGATTAATATTGATCTAACATGATAAGATAACTATCCATAAGCAAAAACAGCAAGAAATCCCGGAATACCCTCCATCTGACGAGCCGATTCGTTGAGTCAGACATGGACTCGTCGAGTCACCTTGGACTCGGCGAGTTCATCTATGGACTCGGCGAGTCCAGCCTCCAGAAACACAAAATTCGAATTTTTCAAACATATCAAGCATCAATACAATAGAAACCAATCAAGGCTCTGATACCACTGATGGATTTTGGTCATAAGACATCCTATGTGCTCATACAAACCCTAATGCTTGGATCTAGGTTTCTCTATTGTACATGCTTTGAATCCAAGACTATAAACCCTAATTCTAGCATATGGAAATCAATATTAACATATAATTAGGTTTCAGATATTACCTTCATTGTTATGTAGTAATAACAATCCCAATTCCTCCTTGAATTGACTTTGGAAGGCTTAGAGTCACAAGTGTCACTCCTCTAATGGCTTACAAACACCAAGAGCAAATGGAGAAGGTATAAAGAGAGAGGAGAGAGGTAGGAATTCGTCCTTAGGACTTCTTGGGAAGGGTTAGACGAATTCATGAGTCTTAGGGGGTTTATATAGGTGTAAAGATTAGGGTTTTAGTCCTTATCCTTATCTAGTTGCTTGCCTACCAAGCAACCATAAGATAAGTCTTAGAAACCCTTATCCTAGTCGAATTCTAAGGCATTATCACCTTAAATTCGTTCACCCTATATTTAAGATAATCCTTACCTTATTTTGTAACTATCACATAATTACAATTCAGCCCCTCTAGTTTAATTAATTACACTTGATCACAAAATTAATTCTTAATTAATTATTGACCAATATTAATTAAACAAATATGATTTCTCCTTTAATATATTATTCTTATAACATATAATAAATCATAATAACCTCTCTCTCTATTTATTTCTCCAATCAAGTTGCTTTGGTGAAGGCAACCCAAAAGGACCATGCACCGTCGGGTCAAGTACATACCAAAATAGTTATGGACTTAGACACTAATCCAACAACAAAACCTAAAGGGCACACTCGAGATTGAAACATGTCATTGAAAAGTTCAATGAATCTCAAAAGATCTAGGAGTTTCAAAACCAATTAAAACCTAATAATACATTTCGTTTATCTTGGTGGAAATTGGTGAATCGTCATTCACCTACCTTCAAATATTTTATTGCTTGGATTACAGCATCCCTCTTCTAAGTTATAAAATAGTTTGTTGGGTCCTAGCCTTAATATTTCATATTGGGTGTCATATTAAGGACTTTAAATCAACTATCTTGAATATCTCCCAAAAAGATGTCTGGTCTAGACAGTTATGATCTTCCCAAATCTCTTGAAACAAGCTTTCCAAAATAAAGATGATGTCTCATGGATATCATACTTCTTTCACCTCCTCCAATTATTCTCCCTAACCCACAAGTTCCTAAAAAGTTTAAGCTCACTCAAGCCCTATTGGCAAGGCAAGGTCTAGGTGTGATCACATCTTGGAGATGTAGTCACATATTGACAAGCCGGGAGAGTTGGGTGTCAAAGTCTTGAGAAAGTTGGTGGCTCAACTACTTTCTAAGGTGCTGTTTGTTTTTTTGAAGCCAAAATGTCTGCAGTCTGCGGACCACATCTGCAAGCCTCTGCGGCAGAAGAGGTGGACCAAATGTCTGCAGTCTGCAATAAGAAGACTGTTTGTTTTTAACGTCTGCAGTTGTTGAAATAAATTAATTTTTCAAACTTAATTTCATGTCATAAAGATTAAAAATGCATTTTCAGCAAAAAGAGAAAGAAAAAAAAATGGGTGGTCTTTTTTTTTTGGTTAAAATGAGGTCTGAAGACCTTTAAAGACAGTGGCCCATGTCTGCGCCAGGAAGACCTCGTGCAGACGTTTTTTGGTCTGCGCACTTCCATAAAACAAACACTCTGTGAGGGCATATGTCTGCGCGACGCAGACAAAAGTAGTTGCGCAACTCTTCACAAAAAAAACAAACAGCCCCTAAGTCACATAGTGAGATCTTTTGGGAATCCTATGAAACAGACTATGACAAGACCCTTAATGATCTTATCTATTTGCTAAGATCAACTTCTAAAACTTTATGGACATTGACAATAATGACATTGGATATCAAGTAAAGCTCTCTCTTCCCAATGGAAAAGGATCGGCCATAGTCAACCCGGTTGACCAAATGGTAAAGAGAAAGGCTAAGTCTGTGATAGCCCCATGTTCCATTACCAAAGCGTCCATATGTTAATTGCCAAAGGAAGGGGCATTGGTTGTGAAGCTGCCAAATTTACCTAAGGATGTTAAAGTCAATAAGTTTGGCTCTACTTCAGGTAAAGTCCATTGTCTAACTCTATTAAGTACATGCTGATTCTGATCGCGAAGATGGATTTCAATCGCATGGTTCGGTGATCAGAATTTTGGGCTATTACTTAAGAGTTATGATATTTCTATTGCTTAGGAATAGATAACAATAAGGTTTTCATATGGATTGTAAGGATAAGTTTTTCCGCAAAGTTTTAAAATAAAAGAAAAAGGTTTTGATTTTATTTATTTTAAGTATCCTTACAATGGCATTTGTGAAAAGTTGTTGCTTATAAGATTCCATTGATAGCAATATTGGAAAAAAATAGATTTGATTCTTTCGGTTGTGGTAGTGTCTAATATTACCAAATAAGGAAAGATTCTCATCACCCAAGGTTCAATTGGACCGGAACTTGGAATCATACAAGTTGTACAATATGATGAATGAGAACTTTCAACTTTGGAAAATTAAGACTACTCCTTGTTCACATGTATATGTGAGTCAAGTGAAGGACTAAGGGATCGAGCACACGTTCGTGTGCACTGGTCAAGTCCACCACAAAAGATCGATAAGATTATTCGTCATAATTTACTAAAGCTCAGTAAATATGGTTATACTTACAAGCTTAAGTGTAATTCTGAGACATTGGAAAAGGTTCCAATGTATGACAGAGCGAATAAGAAGAATCAACTTAGGTAGGAAGATAAAAGTTTCTCAAATTTGAAAAGATGGGAGAGTACTTTAGTATCATGTTTATGATCTTCTTAATGATTTAGAGACCATATCACAATTCATCCTCTAAGTGCATTCTGATAGCTAAGAAGAGGAGCTATGAATTGTTGAAGTGGTTAAATCAAGAAGATGATTCATACATCGTTCCAAAACAATTCTTAGAGTTATACTCTAAGAATGTAACTTGAGTGACATGTCTTGATTAGAATCCACACTATCTCTTGAATATCTGACAAGGAAGTCTTATATGTCAAGAGGACAGTGGGAGTCTTAAAAGTCTTAAAAGTCTCAAGAACTAATCAAGAATTAAACCTGAAGTTCTTCACTAGCACACGACTTGAGGTTCATAACCTATCGTGTTGACATATTCTGTGCCCATTCCAGTTAAAGTTGGCTTTGCATATGAGTTCTTAGAGTTCTCAATTGGTTGCACAACAACTTGGAAGCAATGGCAGGCCCTTGAGTTGCCAGGTGGCAAGAAATTAAGATTAAGTTCAGTCAATATGAGTTTGGATTTGTCATTAACCTTTTCTTGTGACTATGGTTTTGACAATTCACATGGATAAGAACACATACACCATTAAATCTAAGTGTCATAAGTTTTCTCTCCGATTCATGAAAAATGATGGTGAGGAAACACTTTCACTAAGTAGATTTTAGCTAGATAGAAATTGTGATATTTGCATTCTCAAAGTCTTTAGTGGAGCGTGTGTTGTTAACCGGCACACTAACATTGACTTGTGAGAAGTGGCAAAGGTCTAAACAATCGAGACTATGATTACGACATCCCTTCTCATAGTTCTTAAAATTGTTTAGACACACCTGTGAGCTATCTAAGATAAGGTGTATGATATTGATAAAGTGTTATCAAAGCAATCTAGTATCAGAAATTTGAACTTTGGTAAGAAAGTCAATAAAGTATTGATTTCTAGAAGTCCAGCTAATTTCTGAGTACATGTCAAAGCTAATGGGAGCATAAGTATTATGCTAATAATCATCATGTTAGTGGAATCATGATAATTATGATAAGTATTGCAAGTTAGCAATGTTAATTATAGAAAACAAAAAGTTTCAATTGGGAAAGAGTTGTTTTGCTATAATTAAGGGAGAGGAAATTATACTTCATCTCAAATCTAAAAGCTTAGATTGAGGTTTTAATAGTATTTAGTCAAGGATACATATATATATATATATATATATATATATATATATATATGAATTTCATGTTGGAATGGCTCAACATAAGGAAATTTTGTATATGGGTCCATTATTTGCGTTCTAAAATTCGATTATGATTATGGCATCCCTTTTCATAATCTGAATTATGAGAACTTAGCAAATAGAAATGGAAATGTTATAGCAAAAGACTGGTTTAGTCTTTATGTGAGACATCATGAATCGTGTCCCATATGCTTCGGATATAGGATCGATTACATGTGCTATATTCATCCTTTCTAAAATTTTCCAAATGCCTGGGGCATTAAGAAGTGAAAAGGTCTAGAATTGGATAGCTTAGTTGTGGAAGCGGAGGTCGAAGAAGGAAGGCGATGCGGTCCGAGCAGGAAGGTTGCGGTCGGGATAGCTAGAACCAGAAGCGACTTTGGATTAGGGCTTCATGTCGCTGCGACTCGCTGGCTGCGGCCGGCTTGCTGCGGCTCGCTGGCTGCAGTCAGCTTGTTGCGGCTGCACCCTGGGGCTTCGGTCCTGGCTATTTCCGGTCCAAGAGGGTCCGGCCCTAAGAGGCTTCGGCCCTATAAAGGGGATTTCGGGTCTTTTAGGGTATTTTCTCCATTCTTACTCCATTTTAAGCAGTTTTTGGCCCGGTTAAGTGTCGGGATGACTCAAATGATTATAAAACTCGAAAGAGGTTTTTGAGAGAGCTTTTGGGAGAGATTCCACATTCTTGGAGAGATTTGGGAGAGATTTCAGATAAAGAGAGATAAAGTGAAAACGATTGAGAGAGGTTTCGTGTGTGACATTTGTGAGTGTTTGGCTTCGCAACACAAGGTCCGTAAGCCCCATTAAGCCAAGTTTTAGGATCTTACACACTCCAAATGAGTATGCAACATTGTTTTATCAGTTTGGTTCATTGTTTAGCACTAAGGCTAAGGAAAATTAAACGCACGAATTTTCCAAGTGATGTTTTCTCATTAAAATAGTGAGTTATACAGTAATCACATAACGTAAAACCTATTATACAAGGTTTAATTGAGTTGACCAGTTTGACTTATTGACTTTGATTTGACCCGAAATTGACTATTGTCACATCATCCCCTGCTAGAGGGAATTTCGTCCCGAAATTTACATTCTAACAAGGACTTCAAGAGTTTGGGAAGAGACGCGGGTATTTTTGTTTCATCTGATCTTCGCGTTCCCAGGTGAACTCAGGTCCTCGTTTCGCGTTCCAACGAACCTTCACTTTAGGAATACGACTTTGTTTCGTTCTTTTGACCTCCCGATCCATGATCTCAACTGGTTCTTCCATGAAATGGAGACTCTCATTAACTTCAATTTCGTCGAGAGGTATCATGAGAGTCTCGTCAGACAGGTACTTTTTTGAAGTTGGATACGTGGAAGGGAGGGTGTACGTTATTAAGCTCTTGTGGTAATCGGAGTTTGTACACTACGGGACCAATCCTGGCGAGGATTTCAAACGGTCCAATGTGCCTTGGGTTTAGTTTCCCACGTTTACCAAATCGTATCATTCCTTTCCAAGGGGAAACCTTTAGTAGTACTCGATCACCGACCTGGAATTCCAAGGGTTTGCGTCGCTTGTCCGCGTAACTCTTTTGTTGATCACGAGACGCCTTTAGTCTTTCCCGAATTTGAACAATCTTTTCTGTGGTCTCTCTTATAATTTCAGGACCAGTAAGGGTGCTATTAGGGACTTGCCCCCTAGCTAGCTGAGTATCCCCCACTTCGGCCCAACACAGGGGTGATCTGCACTTGCGACCGTAGAGAGCTTCGAATGGGGCAACCTTGATGCTAGTGTGATAGTTGTTATTGTAGGAGAACTCAATAAGTGGTAAACGGGTATCCCATGTATTACCAAAGTCTATCACACAGGCTCTCAACATGTCTTCTAATGTCTATATGGTGCGCTCGCTTTGCCCGTCAGTTTGTGGATGGTAGGCCGTACTCATGTCTAGCCTAGTTCACAAAGATTTTTGTAGGGACTGCCAAAATCGCGAGGTGAATCTACTATCTTGGTCGGAGATAATGGATATTGGTACGCCATGTAGTCGCACAATTTCCTTGATGTATATCCTGGTTAACTTCTCCATTTTGTCGGTTTCCTTTATTGGTAGGAAGTGCGCAGACTTGGTCAATTTGTCTACGATTACCCATATGGTATCAAGCCCGCCTGACGTCTTACGCAGCTTGGTTATGAAGTCCATGGTTATCCGTTCCCACTTCCACTCTGGTATATCAGGCTGTTGTAGTAGTCCTGAGGGTTTTTGGTATTCCACCTTGACCTTGGCGCAAGTCAGACACTTGCCTACATAAGTCGCAATCTCGACTTTCATGTTCGGCCACCAGTATAACTTTTTGAGGTCCAGATACATCTTGTCTGAACCTGGATGGATGGAATATCGAGTCTTGTGTGCTTCATTCATGACAACGTCTCGGAACCCACCAAACTTTGGCGTCCAGATCCGATTCATGAGATAACGTGCTCCATCATCCTTGACTTCTAGGTTTTTATCCATCCCTCTTAATGCCTCACCTGTCACATATTCTGGTTTCAGGGCTTCTAGTTGAGCTTCCTTGATTTGCGTGGCCAGGTGGGAATGGATGGTCATTGTTAAGGACTTTACTCGGCGGCCCGAATATTCCTTCCTGCTTAGGGCATCAGCCACTACATTGGCCTTGCCCGGGTGGTAGCGAATTTTGCACTCATAGTCGTTCGGCAGCTCAACCCATCTCCGTTGCTGCATGTTGAGCTCTTTTTGATTGAGGATATGCTGAAGACTTTTGTGATCGGTGAAGATAGTGCATTTTGTGCCATAAAGGTAGTGCCTCCAGATCTTTAAGGCGAACACTACCACTCCCAGTTCAAGGTCATGGGTAGTGTAATTAACTTCGTGTGTCTTAAGTTGTCTTGACGCGTCAACGATGACTTTCCCTCTCTGCATGAGTACGCATCCGAGGCCTTGATTTGAAGCATCGCAATATACCACGAAGTCATCCGTTCCTTCTGGAAGAGACAAGACCGGTGCGCTACATAGGGCTTGTTTTAACGTTTGGAAGGCGGCTTCTTGTTAATCTCCCCACTTAAACATCACACCTTTTTGAGTCAAGGTGGTGAGTGGTTTTGCGATCTTGGAGAAGTTTTGGATGAATCTTCGGTAGTACCCAGCGAGTCCTAAGAATTGTCTGATTTTTGTCGGTATTGTGGGTGCTGACCAGGTTTTGATTTATTTGATCTTTGAGGGATCCACATGTATCCCTTTCTCGCTAACTACGTGGCCAAGGAATCCCACTTCTCGGAGCCAAAATTCGCACTTTGAAAACTTAGCATAAAGCTTCTTAGCTCTTAGAGTCTCCAGTATTAGTCGCAGGTGTTGCCTGTGCTCTTCTCTCCTTGAATAGACCAAGATATCATCGATGAACACGATCACAAATTTATCTAGGAATGGGTCGACACACTCGGTTAATTCATCAGATCCATGAACACCGCAGGCGCGTTTGTTAATCCGAATGGCATTACTACAAATTCGTAGTGTCCATAGCGAGTTCTGAATGCCGTCTTGGGGATATCTTCTTCTTGAACTCGTAATTGATGGTAACCCGACCTCAAGTCGATTTTTGAAAAGTAGCTTGCTCCCTGGAGTTGGTCAAAAAGATCGTCGATTCGGGGTAGGGGATATCGATTCTTGATGGTAAGTTTGTTCAACTCCCTATAATCGATGCACATGCGAAAGGACCTATCCTTCTTTTTCACAAATAGAACTGGTGCTCCCCAGGGTGAAAAGCTCGGTCTGATGAATCCCTTGCTTAATAGCTCGCTCAATTGACTAGACAGCTCTTGCATTTCTGCCGGTGTGAGGCGATATGGTGCTTTGGCTACGGGGGTAGCACCGGGAATGAAGTCGATTCAGAATTCAACTTGTCGTGCGAGCGGTACACCTGGAAAATCTTCTGGGAATACGTTGGGGAAGTTGCACACTTCCGGTATGTCTTTAATGTCCTTTACCCCTTGATTCTTATCTACGACGTGGGCTAAGAAGGCATGGTATTCCTTTCGGAGATACTTTTGGGATTTGACACAAGAGATGATTTGTAGGTTCGCACTAGGTTTGTCGCCATAAACGACGAGAGTGTTTCCATTCGGCAGATTGAGGCGGACGGCCCTTTCGTAACACAAAATGTCAGCACGATTAGAACCTAACCAAGCCATACCAATGATGACGTCGAAACTTTTTATTGTGACTGACATTAGATCGATTTTGAACGAATGGTTGTCTAGAGTGAGGGTACACCCTGAGTAAATATCATTAGTGCGCTCAACCTTTCCGTTTGCTATTTCTACAGCGTATGAATCTTTTAATGACTGGGGATTTTGTTTAAGTATTTGTTTGAATTGGTGACTCACGAAACTTCTTTCTGCCCCACTATTGAAAAGTACGCATGCATAAGAGTTATTGAGGAGGAACGTGTTGGATAAGGTGTCTAAGTCCATAACTTATTTGGTACATAATTGACCCGACCCGACATGGTCCATTTGGGTTGCACTTCACCCAAATGATTTATGGATAATTTTATGAGAATTGTATACTTACGATTTATTAATATATTATAAGTTATAATATATTAATATGAAGTCATGTTATTTAATTAGTTTTAGTCTTAAATTAATTATGAATTAATTTAGAGATTAAAAAGAATACTGATTAAATTATGGGCTATTATATTTTATATAGTGTGGGCTAATACTCATTTGTTAATGGGCTAAGCTAATATGGAAGTCCATGGATGATCCATGGAGCTTTTAACCCATGGATCCTTGGAAAGGAAAAGACATGAGTTATTAGGGTTTCACCTTAACCATGCACATTATATAAAGAAGCATATGATGCAAGAAATGACACTAGTTGTGTGAGACTTAGTGGTGACCGATTTCATAAGAAAGTATACTACTCTCTCAAAGTTTTCCAAGTGTTTGTGGTGATTTGTGATTCCATTTGAGGCATTCACATTATTGGTGCTAGGCTCTCAAACTCCAAGCAATCAACCACCATCAAAAGGTATGTATTTCTACTAGTGGTTTTATGATTCATAATCCTTATGCTATGCTAGTTAGGAAGAAACCTTGGAAATTATTATTTGCATGTATTTTAGAAGAAAACATAGATCCAAGGTTTATTAGGGTTGCATGCACACTTAGGAAGTGTTAGATTGCTCAAAACCCAACAGTGGTATCAGAGCCTAGGCTTGTTTTCTTGAATACTTGATGCAAATTGCTGAAAATCGAAGTTTATGTGCTGTCTGCACAGCAGACTCACCGAGTCCATGAAGGGACTCGACGAGTCCAAGACAAAATTCATCCAACTTGGCGAGTTGGTTCATGCACTCGACGAGTTGGAACCCCAGACAGCATATCTTCGAGTTTTGGTGCTAGAATTGGTCTAGAATCATTACCTTAAACCGTTTTGGACTCATAAAACCTGTTTTTGATGTGGTAATGATGATGGTGGACCAATTTCAAAGTTATAATCAAAATTTCAAGTTTATATGTGTTCATATGATTCTTGAAATTGTTGATGTGGATGTTCATGTTCATATGAGTTTTGTTAGATCATAGGAATTATTTGCAAATTGTTTGTTAGTTAATTCTTGATCTTAATGTGTTTTAATGGAATTCATAATTTGTCCTCAAGTTATGGAATTCCAAAAGTTTTTTCTTTTAAATTTTTTTTTAAGAAGTCATAAGTTACACTTTTGAAGAGTTTTCTAATAAATGCTTTTATGGACTTCATAACTTGTCCTCAAGTTATGGATTTCCAAGAGACTCTTCATTAAAAGTTTTAAACACTTAATTAAAACTCATAAGTTATGAATATCCAAAAGTTTATGAATTGTTCAAAACTTGCCCTCAAGTTTTGGAATTTGTAAAGTCTCACACAAACTTTAATTCCACATCCTAGAGTTTTAAAAGTTAAAATTCAACACTTATACTATTTATAACATTAATGGTTAATTATTATATATATGTATAAGAACAAGTCGTTTTACCGTTAGTAGGCCTCATTCACGAAGCCGGTCTATAAGGTGGGTATAAGGTTGTTGCCTATAAAATGGCAACTTAATGGGTGTCCACTCTCACCCACCGCTTGCTTGACTGGTGAAGGGTCGTTAGCCGAACGGGTAGGACAATGACTTTAAATTCTCATTAAAAGTATAATGATTATTATAAAGTAACTAAATGTTTTATTTAATTCCCAATCTTAGTTACTTTAGGAAAAATGTGAATTTGGTGCTAGCCCATGGAATTCACACTTTGTACCTTACCAAGTCGTTGGTGGAGCGTGTGTGGTTAACCAGCACACTTACTTGGACTAGTAAGGATCACGAAGGGTGACTTAATGTTTGTCATAGATCAATGGAGCGTGTGTGGTTAACCGGCACATTGATTGGGTGATAATATTAAGGGTACCAAGTGAATTGGTATGGTTATTAACACCTTGTTTTGTGATCCTCGGCATCCCAATCACAAAATTTGAGAGGGCACACTCTAGATTGAAACATGCCATTGAAAAGTTCAATGAATCTCAAAAGATCTAGGAATTTCAAATCCAATTAAAACCTAATAAATTATTTCGTTTTTCATGGTGGAAATTGGTGAATCGTCATTCGCCTACCTTCAAATATTTTATAGCTTGGATTACGGCATCCCTCTTCCAAATTATAAATATTGTGTTGGGTCCTAGCCTTAATATTTCATATTGGGTGTTATATTAAGGACTTTGAATCAACTAACTTGATTTTCTCCCATTATAGATGTCTGGTTCAGACAACTATGATCTTCCCAAATCTCTTGAAGATGGTGTCCCTCAACATCATGCTTCACTTCCTCCACCTCCTCCAATTATTCTCCCTCACCCACAAGTTCTTGAAAAGTTTAAAGTCACTCAATCCCTATTGGCAAGCATAGTCTATGTGTGCTCACATCTTGGAGATAAAGTCACATATTGACAAGCCGGGAGAGTTGGGTGTCAAAGTCTCGTGAAAGTTGGATGTTCAATCACTTTCTTAGTAACATAGTGAGTCTCTTTGGGACTACTATGAGACAGACTATGACATGACCCTTAATGATGTTATCTATTTGCTTGGTGTTGTGGAATCAGCAATGATTTGGAACACCAGTAAAGAAAATTTGATTAAAAGAACAACTTCCCAAGTCTTAAATGGACATTGACAATGGTAGCATTGAATATCTAGAAAAGCATTTCTCTTCCCAATGGAAAGGGATCGGCCATAGTCAACTCGGTTGACCAAATGGTAAAGAGAAAGGCTAAGTCTGAGATAGTCTCATGTGCCATTACTAAAGGGTCTATATGTTTTATTGCCAAAGGGAGGGACACTGATTGCGAAGCTGCCATATTTACCTGAAAGATCATAAGATTGATCAAGTCAAAAAGTTTGACTCTACTTCAGTTAAAGTCCACTGACTAACTCTATTAAGTTTCTATTTTGAGATTCTTATTACATAATGTGAATGGGTCACATGTTGATGTTTCTAAGAATCAAAGAAAAGATAGGAAGCTTAAAGTAAGTATATGTTGATTCTGATTGCGAAGGTGGGTTTCGATCGCATGGTTTGGTAATCAGAATTTTGAGCTGTTGCTTAAGAGTTATAATATATTGCTTATGAATAGATAACAACAAGGTTTTCATGTGGATTGTAAGGATAAGTTTTCCGTAAAGTTTTAAAATAAAAGGAAAAAAAGGGCTTTAATTTTATTTATTTAAAAAATATCCTTACAATGGCATCTGTGGAAAATTGTTGCTTATATGTTTCCAGTAATAGCAATATTGGAAAGTGGACTTGATTCCTTCATTTGTGGTAGTGTCTGAATTTTCCAAATGAAGAAAGTTTTTCATCACCCAAGTTTCAATTGGACAGAAACTTGGAATCATACAAGTTGTATTGTATGATGAATGAGAATTTTCATCTTTGAAAATTAAGACTAATTCTTTGATCACATGTATATGTGAGTCAATTGAAGGACTAAGGAATTAGGTACACTGGGTATGCGCTGGTCAAGGTCCACCACAAAGATTGATTTGTCATGATTTACTAAAGATTAGTAAATATGATTATACTTATGAGGTTAAGTATAATTCTGTAACATTGGAAAGGTTACAATGTGTGACAAAAAAAATGAGAAGAATCAAATTAGGCAGAAAGATAAAAGTTTCTCAAATCTGAAAGGATGGGAGAGTACTTTAGTATCGTATTTCATGATCATCTTAATGATTATGAAACCATATCACAAATTCATACTCTAAGGACGTCTTAGTGCATTGTTATGGCTAAGAAGAGAGGTCATGAATTGTTGGATTGGTTAAAATCAATAAGATGAGTCATACTTTGTTCCAAAACAATTCTTAGAGTCATACTCCAAGATTGTAACTTTGAGTGACATAAAGGAAGATTTATTAACACTAGTCAAATGTAAGAGTAAAATGTTTTCTACTCTTGTACATTTGAGATTGGTAAGTTGTGATGTCTTGGATGAGACAAAGACCAACTAAGACCAATTGTGTGAAGTGTTAGTCTTGATAAGAATCCGCGCTGTCCCTTGAATATTTGTTTTTGTCAAGGAATGGTTCTTGACTGGGGAAACTTATATGTCAAGGGGACAGTGGGAGCCTTAAATATCCTGAAAGAGTTTCAAGATTTAATCAAGAGTAAAACCTGTAATTTATCACTAGCACACGACTTAAGGTTTGCAACCTATCGTGTTGACATAATTCTTATTTATGTACCTACTTCAAATAAGTTGAATTTGCATGTGAGTTATCAGAGTTCAACTTGGAAGCATTGGTGGGCCTTGTGCTACCAAGGTGACAAGAAACTAAGATTGAACAAGTTTAATCCATGTAAGGCTGAATTTGTCACTAACCTTATCTTGTGATTATGGTTTTGAAAAATTCACATGGATAGGAACTCATACACTATAAAATCTAAGTGTCATAAGGTTTCTCTCCGATTCATGAAAATGATGGTGAGGAAACACTTTCACTAAGTAGATTTTACGTAGATATCAATTGTGTTATTTTCATTTTCAAAAGTCGTTAGTGGAGCGCGTGTCGTTCACCGGCACACTAACATGGACTTGTGAGAAATGGCAACGGTCTAAACAATTAAGACTATGATTACGGTATCCCTTTTCATAGTTCTGAAAATTGTTTAGACACACATGTGAGCTATCTAAGAAAGGGTGTATGAATCTAAATTTCAAAAGTCCAGCAGATTTCTGGAAATATGTCAGAGCTAGTGGGAGCATAAGTGTTATGCTGATAATCATCATGTTAGTGGGAGCATGATTATTACGTTTAGTGTTGCAAGTTAGCAATGTTAATTATAGAAAACAAAGTTTAAATTCGTGAAGTTGCAGGGGTTGAAAAGTTGTTTTGCTATAATTAAGGGAGAGGAAATTATACTTCATTTCAATTCTAAAGCTTAGATTGAGATTTTAATCATCTTTAGTCAAGAATATATATATATATGAATTTTATGTTGGAATGGTTCAACTTGAAGAAATTATATATATATATTGCGTTTTCAAATTTTGATTATGATTACGGCATCCCTCTTCATAGTTAAATTTTGAAAACATGGCAAATAAAAAATATTGTAGCAAGAGACTGGTCTAGTATCATGTCTTATGTCAAACATCATGAATCGTGTCCCATATGCTTCAGATATAGGATCGATTGCATGTGCTATAATATTCATCTTTTTCTAAATTTTCCAAATGCTTAAGGCATTGAGAAGGGAAAAATCTAGAACTGGATATGACTAAAGTGATTAAGCAATTGTCGAGGACAATTTGAGGTTCGCCAAAGATTGGATGCCCAGGGAAAGTTGGAAGTATGATGTAAGTTGTCGGAAAGGACCATATTGACATATTCTGAAAAGAAGTAACTCTTGTTCGGAAGTGATAGTCAAAATGGGACTATGGAAATGTCTCCATAGGTGGAAGTTATTCAATCTATGTAAGATTAGAAAACCTTAATGCAAGAAGGATGTTCAAAGCAATGTACTTTGAATATGAGACTTCCGTTCCATAGAAGTTGACCTTCTTTGGAATACTCTGTAATGACTGGTGACAAGGTTTTTGTGACTTTGTGCATAATCATTACAAGAGGAACATTGCATAAAAGTTTAAAATCTAACAGATTTTTTGGTAAATGATAGGAATCGGGGATTCTCACATTTACACTAAGGATTTGGGATTGTGAAATGAGTATCAATGGAATCATGTTTAATTGATCTACATCACAATGTAAGGATCATAGACAAACATAGTGTGCATACTTGGAGTATAGCATAACTATTATTTAAAAAACAAAGTGTACATGCTAGGAGCATGGGACGACTGTTGTTTTTATTCAAGTCTTAAGTTGATTGTTTGAAACATTATACAATGAATAATGTGTAATCAATATGGTGATAAATAAAAGGTGGTTCTATTTATATTCAAAAGGGTTCTGAGACCATATTGGATTCGATTATTATTGTGTTTCACTTTGCATGTTTTGACTTCCAAAATAGCTAGGTTATTCTTTCCGAATGACTAAGTTATTTAAACACTCCATAGTCGTTCATATGTTGGAAGTAGGTATGAATCAAGATTGTCATGAATCGAGTTTGTAGATGGCTAAATGGGTTTAGTCATAGCAATGGTTGCTACAACATTCATGAGTGCTCATAAGTTATGAGTATTGGAATAAACCCACGCTCACTTGTATCACTTCATGGAATTTATCTCGAGTGATCGTGAGACGGTAATATCATATAAATCTTCAAACCTAGAGATATGAGTTGTTACCTATGAGTTGGTTGTGCATTGATTGCACGTAAACGCATTAGTAACTTGATGTTATAAAACGTGCCTTTGTGTATAATTCAACAAGTAGTAGAACAAGCATATGAGTCGAAGTTTATCTGTTCCTTCTAGAAATAGAAGCGATATTTGGGCCCCTCAATGATTTTGTTGTGACCTATGTACCGGCCGGTCAGAACTAAATTGATGTGTTCGATTAAGTTCTTTGTCAAACAAATCGGAAATCGAGAAACAAACTGCTGGACAATAAGTACGACGTTGTTTCATGTATTTGTCCGGCTGATATCATGAGAACAGAGGATTATATGATCACTTATCTAAAATGGCGCTTCATAGTTCAACAGAGTTTTCAAGAGCTACGATTGCTGGTTGGTTCCTGAAGTAACATTCACAAATATAGTTATTAGACTTATCCAAGTGGGAGTCTGTTGGATAAGGTGTCTAAGTCCATAACTTATTTGGTACATACTTGACCCGACTCGACATGGTCCATTTGGATTGCACTTCACCCAAACGATTTATGGATAATTTTATGAGAATTGTATACTTACGATTTATTAATATATTATAAGTTATAATATATTAATATGAAGTCATGTTATTTAATTAGTTTTAGTCTTAAATTAATTATGAATTAATTTAGAGATTAAAAAGAAGATTGATTAAATTATGGGCTATTATATTTTATATAGTGTGGGCTAATACTCATTTGTTAATGGGCTAAGCTAATATGGAAGTCCATGGATGATCCATGGAGCTTTTAACCCATGGATCCTTGGAAAGGAAAAGACATGGGTTATTAGGGTTTCACCCTAACCATGCACACTATATAAAGAAGCATATGATGCAAGAAATGACACTAGTTGTGTGAGACTTAGTGGTGGCCGATTTCATAAGAAAGTATACTACTCTCTCAAAGTTTTCCAAGTGTTTGTGGTGATTTGTGATTCCATTTGAGGCATTCACATTATTGGTGCTAGGCTCTCAAACTCCAAGCAATCAACCACCATCAAAAGGTATGTATTTCTACTAGTGGTTTTATGATTCATAATCCTTATGCTATGCTAGTTAGGAAGAAACCTTGGAAATTATTATTTGCATGTATTTTAGAAGAAAACATAGATCCAAGGTTTATTAGGGTTGCATGCACACTTAGGAAGTGTTAGATTGCTCAAAACCCAACAGAACGTACCAGTAACCATGGTGGGGTCCTTGACTGCTTCTACATGCCCTAAATTTAGGACTCTTCCTGCACCCCCAGCATTAGTGTTTTGTGCTTTTGGGCAGTTTCTTTTGAAGTGCCCTGCCTCTCCACAGCCGTAACAAGTTTGACTTGCTCCGGTGTTGGCGGCCGGGGTGACTTGAGGGGCGGATTGGGCTGGTATTTTACAGAATCGAGCAGTGTTCCCCTTCCTGTTGCAATTACTGTAGTGCATTTCCTGACAAGCACCAGTGTGGTGGAAGTTGCACTTGTTTCACTTGGAGAGAGTTCCCGCGTATTGCTTCCGTGGTGCCGGAGTGGATGGAGTAGTGGCAGCATGAACGGTGAAAGTTTGTTGTTTCTTGGCGGATTCAGGTGTCGACTGTTTCTTTTTGTTACTCCAGAACTTTCTTTTATTGTTACCTCCTTTTGTTTGACCGGGGGTGGTGATCCCTATACCGTGGCTGGCCCTATGGTCGACAAGTTGTTGTGCCAATTCCTTGGCACTCTCAAAGGTAGTGGGTTTCGAGGCCAATACACTATCATGAATCTGGGATGATAACCCCCAAAGGTATTGTTCTACCTTTTTCTCCTCTGGAGTGACCATTGCAGGATAGAGGAGTGCTAGGTCATTGAATCAGGTGGTATAAGTTTCGAGATCCGTCCCCGACATCTTGAGGTTCCAGAGTTCCTCTTCCAGTTTTTGCAATTCACCCCTTGGGCAATATTCCTTCAGCATCAAAGCTTTTGAATCCTCCCAGCTTATAGAGTTAGCCACTATAGGAGTAAGCGACTTAACTTTGCCGTTCCACCAAGTGAGAGCTCTTCCGGTGAAAGTGAATGCCGCGAACTTGACCTTGCTTGCTTCGGGACAAGCATAGATTTCGAAGACTGCTTCGGTCCTTTCAAACCATTGCATCAGTGTGATGACGCCCCCGCTCCCATTGAAGGTATCGGGTTTGCCATTTGTGAAGTCCTTGTAGGTGCATTCCTTCGTGCGCCCCGAACTGTCACCCTGGTTAGAGGGTGTGGCACCAGATCCGGATCCACCATTAGCATTAGGGATGATTTGTGACATAGCAGCCGCCACAGCTGCTGTTACTACAGCCTGGAACATTGCTGAGTCAAATTGTGGCGGCGACGGCGGAGGAGGTGGTGCTGCGCTACTGGATGGTCTTGGTCTTTTCCTTGGTGGCATAGTTCTGTCATAATGGAATGTCGGTAAGGTTTCGATAGTAATAATGAGTCGAGTGTTAGTAGTCTCATCTCAATTGTATTATATCCCGAGCTTATTACTTTAGCAGGTAATTCATCGAAAAGTTTATGCAATTAAACTTATGAATTAAATAGTGTTGATCCAAGCAGAGTCATGTGCTTGGTTCATGTCAACATCCAAGGAAGTAAAATACATGCCAAATTCATTGATAACTTGTTAGTACATATTGTTTTGGGAAAACTTGACCTCATAGGGGTCCACATTACACTAAGGTAAAGATAAAGTTTTGGAAGTACAAAAGCCCCTTTTTAACTAGTGTGATCACTTAGTCGCGGGGTCAACCTATTCGTAATAAAGAGTAGCACCAACGCATACTCGAAATCCTAGATTTATAACAAAACATGAGCAGTGCGAACATTACTCGCGGCGGGTGGCATCTGGTCTATGGTGGCCCTGAGATGAGGTCGAGGCTCGCTGAAGCTCCGTAATCCGGCGTTCGGCCGCGATCACTCTCTCCTCGAGAGCTGCGTGCCTCTCCTGGTACTCCCTTACCTTCGCTCGAGTCGTGGTAAGGTCCTCGATGAGTTGGTCCACTGGATAGAAATCCCACTCCAAATCCCTGGTGCGTGCATCGGTGACTGCCGTAATAGCGCTGAGATTTCGAACCTGGTCTGTTGTTTCCCTACTCTGGTTCCCCAAGTTCGTGATGTGTTGGACCATGACGGGGAGGGCTCTGTCAGCCGGTCCCCCGTGACTGAGGTCATAGTAACCTCGTTGGTCACCATATGGTGACCTTTGGCGTTGTTGCCAGCTCCACCTCTTGATCATGGTTGCCCAATGGGGCTCAGGCCCATTGTGGCCAAAGCGGTTCGCAGGCACCTTGGTGATGTAAGGAGGGTTGAAGACTTCCTCCTCTGGTTCTTCTTCACTTTCGTCCTCATCCATGTCTACCTCGACATCTTTCTCTTTTTCTTGTTCTTCGTCTACCTCCCCTTCTTCTTCTTTTTCTTCGGGTTCCTCTTCGGGATCCTCTTCGGGGTCCTCTTCAATCAAATCTTCGGGCTCTTCTTCAATCCAGCCGGCATTTCCCTGATTGGGAAAGTATGGGTCTCCTGGTAAGTGGAATTCTGCCATGTCGTCTGCGCGAGAATAGGGGTGTAAGAAGCAGATAGCGGTTAATAATAATAACATTGCGCTATAGCAACATACAAATACTCCTATAGTATTTTAAATGTTTAGATTTGGTTCTTAGAGCATTCTTTGTGGAGTGGAGTTAGGTTATTAGATTTGTTGCCCCCTACGATTATCCCCCATTATGAGTAAGTCACTTCTCAGACAAATATAGTTGATCAGGCTATATCCTTCCCATAACTGATTACTCATTCCAAGGCATACTCGTAGCGTTCAACTCCTCTTCTTTTACTTTATGTTCTTCTAGTTATGACACTACGCGAGTATGTAATGCATGTAGGTATACTTTTAAACGACAAAACTATTTATTTTCTAAAAGTATAACCTGTTAAAATGTTTTAAAAACAAAGACTTTTAGTCCCAAATGTGTTTATAGTTTGTATATCCTATGTTGTTTGATATACTTAATTCACTATAAACCATGCTCTGATACCAATCTGTCACACCCCCAAACCAAGGATGGCGGAAACGTCCGGGGGTGGAAGACTTCATGTATAGTATCATAACAACAATTGCAATAGTGATTTAAGCAAACACAACCAACATATATATAATTGAAAAAGTTACATCATTGTATGTATTACATGTTTCCAAATCAATTACAATATGTTGACAAAATGTGAAATGTTTGATGCCTTGACGCCCCATCTTCAAAAGCACTTGGTTACCTGTTTAGTGATTTCCTGAGAAGCCAAGTTGTTTGAAAAAGTGTCAACACAAAGGTTGGTGAGTTCATAAGTTTTTGAAATAAAGAGTTTGGAAACCGTTCTTTGTAATGTGTTGTGTGTCACCAAGAAAAATCCAATATTTTCCTTTATAAAGTTATGTGGTCCTAAATCCCAGAACCAAGAATGAACAAGTATTTTCCATACTTAATGATATAACCGTGGTTTTAAATCGGCATAAAACCCTTTTTGATATGAAAGCGTACAAGTATTTTTCCATACTTAAAGTAATTTCTGTGAGCTAAATCGACATAACTCGCTAATTTAAAGTTAGAACCCGTAAATCTTATGATTTGTTAATGCCACATGTGAGCTATCATAACCATACTTGATATAGACGGCCTCGTAATACGACGTTCTTCAGGCGTCGCCGTTAAATGACACTTGTCACCACAGACCTGCCGATCTAGCTGTTGCAAGCTGCTCAGGTGTGGGTTTGTCAAACCCAATATAGATCTATACACAACTATCACGTTCTCCCTACAAGAGACTCTGGTTACAATTTACAGGACTTTTTGACTTGGTTACTTTGGAAGTAACCCGAAGCGAATGACTCACAAATTTATTCATTAACAGATTTACGTGAACTAAACTGAAAACCTTTGATAAATAGGTTTGAAAAGTAAATGATACATAAACTATACCTATATAGTTTATCCAAAACATTTGTAATTTATAAGAACTCTTTTATGAAAACACATTAGTGTTATGAATCCATAATTTATGCTTATTATAACTTAATATATGTGTTCTAAATGAATGAATAATCTCATTATGAATGACTAAGTTTCAGTTTATGATGATAAACTAACAAGGAAACACATTCAATATTTAGAACTTAATGTTATACACTTTGCTCAACATAATACAAAGTGTTATGAAAGTTATAGGCTGATTACTAGTTTTTAACCTTTCTGCGTTGTTTTAGAAAAATCATAGAAAAATCATCCGGAGTTGAAAACTGAATCCGTAAATTCTGAGAGTTCCTAAAATGTGTATAGTTTACTCATAATTTTTATGATGATTTTTGGAAGTCTTTAACATGTGTTAAAATGTCCATATTCACAGACTGGTCCGGATTTGCTCTTGAAATGATAGACTGTTTTGCAAAAATCACCATAAATTGTAGAAAAATCGTGTGTAGTTGTGAAAGTAGTCATTTTAAAGCTAAGAACTGGAACTACTTGAACCTCAAACAGTTTTGTAAACTAAAATGTTTAAATTGTCCAAAATAGTCCGTGAATGGAGTCCAACTTTTCTGATGAAAGCTGTTAGAAAAGTTTAGTTATGTTCTTGGTGTTTTAACTTGTATTCCCCCCCCCCCCCCCCCTAAAAACTTGAGAAAACATGAAAATGTAGGGGTATGAAATCACCTTGAGTGATTTTAGTGGGTGAATGTTGAAGATGAGAAGTGTTCAACTCAAGAACACTTGAAGGATCACTTGAAGATTCGAAGATCTAACATGAATGTGATGATGTTGGTGTAAGTAATCTATGATTTTGAGTAAAAGAGAATGTAATAACCATAAGGAGAATGATGAAACTTACCAAAAATGAGATAAAGTTTGATGATCAGCCCTTAAATCTCGAAATTTGAGTGGGAGGATTTGAGAGAAAAGTAATGTTTGATACTTGGAGAAAATGAGGAAAATGAGTGAAGTGAAGAGTGAAAGAGAGTTCTCCAGCTCCTTTGGACGTGGGTTGCTGGGAAAGGAGTGGGGTAGTGCCTTGAAGTGACTAGGAGTAGTAGGGAGTACAAGGATTGGTCAAAGGAATGGGCATGGGGTGGTGGTTTGTGTCAAATATTATGGCAAGATCCACACTCCACCTCAAGATCTCACTCAAAAGATTTTATTCGTAAATAAATATTTCCATGAAAATAAGTCTAAATTATGAATATTTAGGGTCTTATATGTTAAAATATGATTTCTGGAGAAAATCCCGCATTGAAATAATTAAAAACGGACTTAAAATGGAGAACTAGTCAAAAACCGGGTGAAAATGGGCGAAATCCGAAGTTCTGGCAAGGGTGCGGTCATCAGCAGCCTTGGAACCGGAGTTGCTCGGCTGCTGAGGAGGATCCGAAGGGAGGAGCTTAGTTGTGGAAGCGGAGGTCGAAGAAGGAAGGCGATGCGGTCCAAGCACGAGGGCTGCGGTCGGGATAGCTAGAACCGGAAGCGACTTCGGATGCGGGCTTCATGTCGTTGCGACTCGCTGGCTGCGGTCGGCTTGTTGCGGCTCGCTGGCTGCAGCCGGCTTGCGGCTGCTCGCTGGCTGCGGTCAGCTTGTTGCGGCTGCACCCTGGGGCTTCGGTCCTGGCTATTTCCGATCCAAGAGGGTCCGACCCTAAGAGGCTTCGGCCCTATAAAGGGGATTTCGGGTCTTTTAGGGTATTTTCTCCATTCTTACTCCATTTTAAGCAGTTTTTGGCCTGGTTAAGTGTCGGGATGGCTTAAATGATTATAAAACTCGAAAGAGGTTTTTGAGAGAGGTTTTGGGAGAGATTCCACATTCTTGGAGAGATTTGGGAGAGATTTCAGATAAAGAGAGTTAGAGTGAAAACGATTGAGAGAGGTTTCGTGTGTGACATTTGTGAGTGTTTGGCTTCGCAACACAAGGTCTGTAAGCCCCATGAAGCCATGTTTTAGGATCTTACACGCTCCAGATGAGTATGCAACATTGTTTTATCAGTTTGGTTCATTGTTTATCACTAAGGCTAAGGAAAATTAAACGCACGAATTTTCCAAGTGATGTTTTCTCATTAAAATAGTGAGTTATACAGTAATCACATAACATAAACCCTATTATACAAGGTTTAATTGAGTTGACCGGTTTGACTCGTTGACTTTGATTTGACCTGAAATTGACTATTGTCACAATCATTGAGCTTGGAAAGGTTAGATCTAAGGATTAGAGGAATAGATCTGACCTCAGAAGGTTGTTTGAGGTTGTGCACGAAATGAACTCGCCGAGTCCATGAGCAGACTCGACGAGTCGGAGCGGGTTGTCCCGTGACGCAGATCAGTGGATGACTCGCCGAGTTGGGTGAGTGACTCGCTGAGTCAAATTCAAATGACTCGAGTTCATGTATGGACTCAACGAGTCTATGCAAGACTCGACGAGTCAGGTCAAAGGTTAACCGTTGACCAGCGTTGACCAGGGTTGACTAGTGTTGACTTAATAGTGTTAGTCAAACTAAGTCAGGAAAGTATTAATTAGGGATGTACTTATGATATAGGAGGACGATAGGTCGGGGAATTGAGCACGAGTGATTATCCGACATCAGCGAGGTGAGTCTTCTCACTATGCCATACCCAATGGGGTAATTATGTATGACCGGAAGGTCTTATGTGTATGATGTTTATGTGATGCTTGTTATATATGTGATCTGTTATGATACGAGTATGATGATATGGGCCGGAAGGTCAATAGAGTATGGGCCGAAAGGTCAACAGAGTTATGGGATGGAAATCCCTCGAGACACTTGGATCGGAAGATCCTAAGGAGTTATGGCCTGGAAAGACGTATGTGTTGTAAGTGATATTTTAGGGAACTCACTAAGCATTTATGCTTACGGTTGGCGTGATATGTGTTTCAGGTACTAGTGATGATCACGGGAAGGCGCCGGCATGATCAGTACACACTTGCAGATGATATATGTTTTTGAGATCTTGGGATATGGATTATGTATTGTGTTTTTGTGAAAATATTGGATACATGATGTTGGAATGATTTGGAAATGAAATGTTTTTATTAAAAATTTAATGAAAAATTGTTTGAAATGTTTCGGTGTTACACAACTTGAATACCAACAACCTTGTTGCCACTTCCAATACAACCAACAACGAGGCGACCTTGAATACATATACCACCACCAACACCGGTGATCGTCATCACCAATAGCTGCAAAACAACCAAGAGTATCATGGGGGAGGTGAAGACAGACAGCCTGGCGAATCCGATTACAACAACAAGGGATGAGGTCGTAGCGGTCGAGGTCGCTCCTATCAACAAAACTACTACCCACAACAGTCGTCATTTGGGTGGAATACATCTTGGTAGCCACCATAGTGGAATTTTCCACCCGCTCCATTCCCCACAACCCCGAGCAACAAACCACAAAACATAAATCCATCTTTTGTAAGTATCATTGGTGCTAAACCTTACAACTATGCAACATCGTATACTCCGACCAACATCAAACAAGCCATGCACACAATGACGTTAAACTTGCACCATAATTAGTATCTCGACTCTAGCGCCAACAACCACATCTCTAACATGTCTGGTAATATTTCTGATTATTTCAATAATGGCATACAAAATAATATTGTTGTTGACAATGGTTCTAAAATACCCATCCATGTTAGGGGTGTTCGTTTGAATGGATCAATCCAATCCAATCAAGTAAATCCAAATTGATTTCGGTTTTCAAAACATAGATCCAAATCAAGTAAATCCAAATTGATTTCGGTTTTCAAAACATAGATCCAAATAGTCTAAACTAAATTCAAATCCGATCCGATCCAATCAAATTAAAATTATGTTGGATCGGTTTTTATAAATCGGTTTTCAAAAATTGAATATTTTTTAAAACCACATATAATTAGAATATTATCCAACTTTATAAAAGAAAAAAATAGCTTAGTTGTGGTTTAAAGTTTATAAACTACTAAAAAATATATTAAAGTTTAATATTTTATAGATAAAAAACTTTTGAAAGAAAATACATATTAAGGTTTTTTATTAGGTAGAACTTTTTTAATCTATTTGAATAAATAATAAAATAATAGATAATTATAGATATATATTAAAAATAAATAAATAATATATTGTTATTCGTTTTTTTGGACTATTCGGTTCTTATTTTATAAACCACAACCAATCAGAAATACAAATTAATAATTCGGTTTTGTAGAAAACCAATCCAAATATCCAAACAAAATAGTCTAATCCAAATTATCAAATTGGACAGTTCAATTTTATCCAAATAATGAACGACCCTAATCCATGTCACCGGTTACACAACACTACAACCACCCTACCCACCTTTAAAACTTAATCATATTCATGCTCCTAAACTAATCAAGAACTTCTTTATGTTCGGCGTTTAACTAGTGATAATCCTATCTCTATTGAATTTGACTGTTTTGGCTCTCTTGTGAAGGATTATTAGACGCGGATTCCCATCCTCCGACGTAAGAGCCATGGAGACTTCTATCCTCTCTCACTTCCATCTGTATAAGTCACTTATCCCTCCGCTTTTGTTGTCCTAACACAAGAGTTATGGCACAAACGTCGAGGCCACCCCAATTTATCTTTATTACGAGTTTTAAATAAACGCAATTTCACTTTTGTTAAGAATTTTTCAAACAAACATTTATGTCAATCGTGTGTTTTTGGTAATTATGTCAAATTACCTTTTTTATGCATCCTCTTCTATTACATGTTTGCCATTTGATATTATACACAATGATCTATGGACCCCCTAGTTCTCTATGAACCTCCCCAGTTCTAAGCTCGGGGGAGTGGGGTGTCACCGTTATTATATCTTATTTATAGATGATTACACATATTCTATGTGGAAATACCCTCTCACAAACAAATCCCATGCCTATCTCACCTTCCTAAACTTCTACAAACTCATTAACACATAATTTCAACGCAACATTAAAAGTTTTCAATGTGATAATGGAACCGAGTACAATAATCAATCATTTCATAATTTTTGTACACAACACGAGATGGTGTTTAGACCTTCATACCCTTACACTTCCTCTCAAAATGGGAAGGCCGGAAGGAAAATTAGATCCATAAACAACATCGTCTACACCCTGTTAACTCACGCCCTCTTCCCCTAAAATTTTGGCGTCACGCTCTACAAATGGCCACCTACCTTCTAAATATCCTACTATCCAAAACCAAAAACAACACCACACCCACACTCTCTCTCTACAACAGACACCCCACATATACCCACCTTCGTACTTTTGATTGTCTATGCTATCCCTTTATCCCATTCACCACTATCCACAAACTCGAAAACAAGTCCACCCCTTGTGTCTTTGTCGGGTACCCCTCCGACCATAGGGGTATAGATGCTATGAACTCTCCATGAAAAATATAATCATATCTCGTCATGTTATATTCGATGAAAATGTCTCCCCGTTTGCTAAAATTCACCCTTCTTCTCCTTCCTATGACCTCCTTCACTAAACCCAATTGAGTGACTTTTATCCTTCAATCTGGGAATCCGCCACCACCATACCTCCATCCACATATCCTCAAACTGAAACCACCACCACATCACCTTTACCTTCCCCCACTCAACCTCAACTAAACTCCACTCTCAAAACTTACACCCACTGAAATAAACCAATAGAACCTCAACCACTACCAAAACAACCAAGCCACACACCCACCATGCCCATTTGCACTCTGTCACCAACACCCACCCTGACCACATATATTCCTAATCCACCACCCTTACCCATCCGTAGCATGAGCAACTCCTCTAAACCCAAACAATTATTCAATCTCAACACCTTTGTTCCTTTCGAACCTCTTCCCCGTACCCCTATTGAAACCCTTAACAATCCTGTTTGGAACCATGCCATGACAGATGAGTTTAATAACCTTATTGATAATAATAATACATTGGAACTAGTACCAAGACATTCCAACATCAACATTATCAGGTGCATGTGGATTTTCAAACATAATCTGACATCTCTTGAGCGCTACAAAGCGCGTTTGGTTTATGATGTCATATTACAGCAGGTTGGATTCGATTGTGATGAGACATTTAGCTCAGTTGTAAAACCGACGACTATTCGCAAGGTCCTTAGCATTGCACTGTCAAACCAATGGGCAATAAATTAGCTAGACATAAAAAATTCCTTCTTACAGTGGCATTTAGCAGAGACAGTGTACATGCATCAACCCATGGGCTTCTGACATCCTTCTTTTTACGGATGTCAACGGGAAAAAACGGGACGGGGAGTGCATCCCCTGCCCCCGCCCCCGCCCCCGCCCCCGAAATCTCCAGTCTTCCTACCCCCCCGCCCCAAATCCCCTTATTACCCCCACCCCTGCCCCCATTCCCCCGATCTCGATTGATTTTGGGTTAACTTTTTTTAGGCTAAAAGAAGTTGTTGTTTGGGCTAAAAGAAACTATTTTTTAGGTAACAAATAATTGTTTATAGCAAAATTTTACATGTTAAAAACAAAAAAAGTTATGACATCTTAAAAACATTATACTAACAACATAAATACATATTTTTTGTTAAATTTTGGAAGCTCAAAATCATGTTATTGTGTATTATATTTAAATAAGGGGGCCCCATGGGGTTTCGGGACGGGACTGCCCACCCCCGTCCTCGCCCCCGAAATTAAAACGAGGGTTAATTTTGTCCCCGCCCCCGCCTCCACCCCCAATTTTTTTTAATAAATACCCCCAAACCGGACGGGATCCCCACGAGACTTTTTGACATCCTTACTTCTTTTCCACATCATGTATGTCGTATAAAGAAGTCCCTTTACGGCTTGAAACGGGCTCCCCATGCATGGTACGAAAGATTCATCGATTATTTCACCACACTAGGCTTTCACCACAACGCTTGCGATCACTCCTTATTTATCTACAAACAGGGCAATGATACAACCTACCTTATATTATATGTTAATGATATTGTTCTCACCACATCGTCACCGACTCTCCGATGACATCTCCTAACTCATTTGTCTACCAAGTTTTCCATGAAAGACTTGGGTGATCTCAGTTACTTTTTGGGCATTTACGTCAAACGTGACCCAAAAGGGATATTTTTATCACAATGGAATTATGCAACCGATATTCTAAGACGAGCAAATATGGATCATTGTAATCCTACACATATGATATACCATGTAATACTACATAATATTCAGATATGAAAATATTATCTAATATTCATAAGTGAATATATAATCTAATATTCACAAGTAAATAAACTATGTAGTATTCACAAGTGAATGCATCGTCTAATATTTAAATATGAATATACTATGTTTATTATATGCTATATTCATATATGAATGATACTTAAACTGTAAAAAAATTAATTATATATTTTTATTCATAAGTGAATAACGAATGTATTGTAGCAAAAATCTAATGTATTTTTATTCACTTATGAATAACGATAGCTGAGAATATAAAAAAAATAAAAACTTTATTTTATCTTAAAACTATATCAATATGTATGTCTATTTGTAGAGAATAAAAATCATGAATTTTGGTATATTTAAAATCATTTTTCGATAAAAATAGCTTCTTAAAAATTAAAAAAAAAAACGAAAACTATGTTTTTGTATATATATAGATAATGATTAACATAGTTTAAGGAAATATGTTTTGTTGGAAAACACATGTTTATTCTTTTCCCATTTCCGCTGGTACAACGGAGGCTTTGCGACAAAAATAAATGAGTGGCTGAGAACGATTCCCCCATTCTCAACCTTTTTTTTTCTCAATTGAACCCTCCGATATATATATATATATATATATATATATATATATATATATATATATATATATATATATATATATATATATATATATATATATATATATATATATATATATGACGCGGTGCGGTCTGAACCGCGGTTTGGTAACTATAAACCGCAAACCACACCACGAAATTCTAAACCGCATTATGCGGAGCGGTTTGGTGCGGTGTGGGCGGTTTGTGCGGGTTGCGGTTTTTTGCACACCCCTAGTTGACACCACACTAGCCTTATGGGTTTTCCTCTCAACTCAAATTGATTTAATCGCGATGACAATCCGACCACAATTGGTGATGTGCCATGTTTGGTCAACAAAGGAAAAAGTTAATGTGGGGAAATTGGTCAACAAATGCCAATGTGGCAGGCAAAGGCGTAACCGAGTGACCCATTCACTTTCGCCAAAAAGGCGTAATCGACTCGAAAAAACGACTTCGCTCCCTAATAAAGCCACAAAAATAATTTAAGGACTCAATGGGTCAACCCTAGAAAGTTCATATGTCATTTGTGTCATTTTCCCTTTTGAAAAAAAAGTTACAAATATGATTTATTAGCATGTTACCTCTAAAATTCAATTAGATAGTCCCAACAAATGTCTTAATCATCAATGTTGTTACGACCAATTCGTATAAGTATTAATTATTTTTAAATTTTAATATTTCGGAACCAGTTACGACGGTTACCCGGCGGTTAACAGTTCCTAAAAAATGGAAACCGGAACTTGAACCGGTCCTTAGCGGTTCCCACTTTTAGGAACCGGAACCTATAACCTCGGTTCCGGTTTCAGAACTGACGGAGGTAGTTCCGGCTGTAAAAGCGGGTACCTGCTATCTGCTATCTGTGCTCACCCCTAGCTAGTTGTAACAGTGTTTCCAGAGTAACTTAGGCGTGGGAATGTGGGATGATATACGGTTGCTTCAACTTTGGCCGATGGTACTTGACTATTAATTTTGGCCCAAATATACCCATAAAAAGTGATGGCATCAGGCAGATTGTTTTCCTGGGCCATGGCCCTGCTGCCGCATTGGTCGTTATCCCTAAAACTTATTCAGTTTAAAAGCTATGTTTTCTTCCCGCTAGCGAGTGTACTTCCACTGCCACGTACTTCCAGTTTCATGGCCAAACATTCACCTAGGGATGATAATTACGATCAATTGAACATCAACGCTCTATTCGATTCCCTGTTTGCTGTTTCCGATTCCGCCTTAATAGACGCCTCATTCGATGGCTTTATCGAATCTAGATCTACCGATTCCCACCAAAACGATGATGATTTTATCGAACGTGCTATTCACCTCTCATCCGTATTGCTCGAAGCTGCCAAGAGATCCGCTCGTGAACGCTCTTCCGTTCATAATGCATCCGTCTGGCCTCTCACTCCGGACCTCACAATCAAGGTACGTATTTCGAATTTCAATTTGCATGGTCTGTTAATTTTTGTAATTGAACTGATTTTTGTGGTGTTTATTTATCATGTGATATTATTAATTTCTAGGTTTTCTCTATGCTTGATACCCAAAGCCTATTCTGTGCTGGGGCTACGTGTTCGATTTTTAAGATGTGCGCCATAGATCCTCTGTCTTATATTAATATTAACTTGGGTACTTTAATACCCAAGATCAAACCCAAGATCAATAACAACAAAGATGCTATGGTATCTACGATGATTCAACGAGTTGGAAGTGCGCTTCAGTAATATCTCTTAATTCCCTCTTGTGATATGGCTCATTTTGTCATTTAATTATATTTGGTAAAATTCTTATTGTCGGGTAGTATTTTATGAAAGCCCTTTTCATTCAAAGAGCATATAATAACTGCCTCCGTTGGGTCTCAAATTAAATGTATGATTTACTATTTGCATCCATGCATGCTTGTTTCATAAACCCAGTTCTGTACACACAGTTGATGATATCATGATACTCACACGGCTTTATATATAACTAATTAAACTTTCATAGTAAAAACACAAAATTATTAATCAATTAATTTAAATATATTATTAATTGTTGATCCAAATAAATACGTGAAATTATATCACTTTATAATATGTAACAAGTTAATTTTATTATTTATTCTAGTTTTATTAATTTAGTGTAATTAGAGTGAGAAATTTAAAATTTGAAATTTGAATGGAGAATCAATAGGTTGACAAGTGACATGACATTAATTAGAAGGCCTAATAGGTTGACACATGATAAAAGAACTACTATTTTATTAGTACAGGGATGAGCTTTAAAGTGTCATAACTTGTTATTTTTAAGTTCATAGGTTGAGGACAGTTTATAATCAATTTGAGATTAGCGTTTTCAATTTGTGATTACCATTGGGCCTTAGAAGCATGAGGATAACATTGATTCTGTGAGTTTTATGAATGCATATAATTTTGCATTATATTGTCTGGTATCATACAACCGTTGTCATTAATTGTTCATTATACTACAATATGCACACAATTACTAATATCTCTTCTTCAACTTAAGGTCTATTAAGCTTGGTGTAGAGCCGCCTTATATCATCGATGTTGATGATGATAAATGGGGTATTAAGCGGTTCCGACTAAGAGAGGAGTCACCTTTCTTAACAGCCTCTTGCTTGAGTTCTTTGAGTGCGAATGGTGGTGTACCTGGGTATGTTTTCTTTATTTTGGAATGAATGGATTATTATTGTATAAGTATATAGTATTTTTTGACACTGTATGTTGTAATTGCAAGGTCTTGTTTAAGAAGTTTGCAACTTTACAAAATTAAAATGAAGGATGAAACAACACTTTTGGATGCACTTTCGACATGTTTATCGGCTTGCCATTCTCTTGTAGAACTAAAATTTGTGGGCATGTAAGTCCCTTGGCTTTATTGATAACTTCTCCCTTCAGTGTGCTTATAGTTGTCAATAGCAACCACAGCGATCGCTATAGCGAATAGCGTAGCGTATAGGTATAGAGGCACTATTGAGTGTGTGCGACAAATAGCGAGGTAAATAGCGACATTAGGGTCTTTTTTTTCATTTTTTTTCTCCTTTTTAAGGGATAAATCAGAATAAAAGCGATTAAGGATGAAGTTTTGAACGTTTTTAGCTAGTTTAATGGTTTGTTTCTTTATTATTTATTGATTATAAATTTATAATAGCTATAGTAGTTGAACATAATAAATATTTTTAAAATTTTTTATGCCAACTATGAGTGTGCTTGTTAATGAGATTGCTGCTTAGCTTTGTCTGTGGGTGTTAATTAAGTCTTATAATAAGTCCCTTGGCTTTGTTTCTCAAAATCACGTTTACCTAAAAATTACTGACCTAGGGAAGAATGTAAAGGCTGACCTTTTATTCGCACTCGATGACTGTAGAGTAACTATAAGCTTCATATTGTAGTTTTCTACATTATAAAAGTATAGAGAGAAGAAAAATGGCATTTTTGCAATAGTAAGCTTTTTACAGTCATCTTGAACTACTAGTTAAATCTTGATATCACTTGTTATTTGTATTGTGTTTCCTGCAATGTCCATTTCTTTTGAGAAACAAGAAAAAGTTTTTTTGATGACAGGCATGTTTATATCAGTCGTATACTGGAGTGCGTGAGTAGATATTGTCGCTTGCTAGAGCATTTTATCTTCGAATTTAGCGGAGGTTTGTCCATTCTAAACTTTGTTGATGATTTTTTTTTTTTTTTTTTATTTTTTTTTATTTTTTAAATATTTGAAAAGACTGTCGAATCAATTCGATCTGTGAGATCTCATCTCACACACAACGCAGGCAGACCTGATTTGGTAGAAACCTGGGTGTGCAAAGAATTTGTGGTCAACTGCCCTAAGATAACCACTTTGGTGCTGCAAGCATGCAAACTGTTCCCTTCTGAAGCTTTCGAGCTGGTGAAGGTATCCATTGTCTCTCTCTGGTATTTGAGAAACACATGAATATGCTGACTTTTTAACATGTGAAATTGCCCTGTTGATTAATTATCTGTTAGTAATCTCCATTGCAGGGGTTTAACGAGTTAAAATATGTTGACTTCTCAAATTGTTATTCACTCACTGGCGCCTTTTTAGAGTAAGTGGCCTTGAACTTTTATTAAATTACATCCCTGATGTCCTTCATTGATCCTTGTTATTTTTTTACTGGTCATATTTCCTATTATTTGGGTGCAAAAATTTAGTGGTAGAAGTTGTAGGAACATAATGCTTATAAATTATTTCTTTCATTTGTATGTTGTGGAGAGTATTTATAATCATGAGTAATGTTTGTTCGTTCTCCAAACATTTAACATTTAATTGTGTGGTTTTCCATCATTCACAGGGACCTTGCCACCAAAGGTGGTGGAAATAGTTTGGAGGTCATGATTTTACGTCGGGTGTATAATCTTGATAAAGTAAGAACATTTATTTCCCCTTGTTTCCTTACCTCTTTTCCTCTATCTTCCTTTACTAACACATGCCATGTGATATTGTGGACAGGTGGAGGTTATAAAGTTTATGAGAGCTCTTCTTGCAGGAAAGTTCAGGCAACTAAGACATTTCGTGAGTGTGATTTTCTGCTTTGTTTTTCTATTATCGTCGCTTGAATTAGTTTATTTAAGCGTTAATTAAGGTCATAATTAATCAGTCGACTTGTGAAGTTGTGGTCATTTGGTCACTTAAATCCTTTTAGGTTTTAAAAGGTGATTAAACTTGTTAATATTCGCTAAAGTGGTCATCATGACCTACAATAACTGGTTAATTTCCACATTTTTTTTAGAGCCAGGTTGCATGTTAGTGCTTGATTCTTATCCATTATATTCTTGAAATCTAATAAAAAAAAAGTGATGTGAGTCCCTTTCCCTTTAACAGGACATATCCACAAGCGGTGGTTTAGTAGATACTGGTGACGGCGGTGATTTACGTTATGGTGTGAGGTATGGCGGATAAATTATCTATCTTTGATGTCTGTCCTGTGTCTATCTGTGACTATGTGAATAAAAAAGTTTTATCTTACCAATTGTATATGTTTGTATGTCTTGTGCAGTGACATTATTCCTTCAAAGAAACTATTGAAACAAAGACCTAATTTTTGCCTTGTTAACAAAATCTGTTGAAACAAAGGCCTGATGTCTTGTGCAGTTTCATATGATATCAGGACAGTATATATAGATTACTTCTATTGATTGAATTTGCAGCAGTTTTGTTGAGATGAACAATTGAGCGTCAACTCTTTGTACTTACGTTGGAGCTAGCTAGTTTTGCTTTTTCTTTCCAGATTTGTGTTGGACCTTGGAAAATGAGCATCAACATAATAATGCACTCATGTTATACCTAAACTCAGAAAACCTATAAAAGATTGGATCATTTAATTGACTAATCAGGTTTGATATCATTAAATGAAGCTTAATTCATCGCTTGACATATTATCATGTTGTTTTCATATGATTTTAAGTAGTTTATTGATATTCTATTGTGTTTTCTGAATTATAGGATTTTTTTTATTAGATTGAATTAAATAAAGACTGAAAAGGGATTAAATTAAACGAATATTTGTCGGTGCAGGTGACAAAAGACACGTTCAGTCTTTCTTTTCAAAAATTAACTCGGACCATGGGTCTCCATTTCCTTGCATGGTTAGTCCCTATCATCGTTAGCCATTTGTGGTAATTGCTGTTTCAGTCTCTCATTTATTTTTAAACTTGCACGCTTCATCCCTACATACATGAAATGACTATTTCTATTTTCTATTTATTTCAATTTGTTTATAATTTATCAAATATATTAGATTAATTAAAATTTTAAAACTTGTATTATTTTCATGTCTAACTCTCTTCTCCGTCCTCTTTCTCAATTCTAACAATCAACTCATGTCACCACCAACAACCACCTGTTGTCACTACCACTTCAAGTCACTACCATACCACTTCAAGTCACCACCAAATCTAGATATAAAAGGGTTGTTGATGGCGTACCCTAAATCACATATCAAACTTAGAAGAGAGAAGATAGGACGGCGGCAAAGGAGTTATTGTCAGTGTACCCTAAATCACATATCTGAACGGACTTATTGGAATATAGATCTCTCTCTCTCTCTCTCTCTCTCACACACACACACACAAGCACACATACAAGGTTGTTGGAATATAGATCTTCGCCTCATTTTCCCTCTCTCTCGGTATCGCACAAGCACACATACAAGGTGTCTGTCTGTGTTCCTTTACTCCGGTGAGGTTACCGTCTCTGGCGATTGGTGGTCCGACAGTTGAGGTGATGGTGATGCTTTTTAAGAGTTGATCTTAAAGAAAGAGGTACAAAGATATATTAGGTTGGGCGGGTAGGTGTGGTGGGGGTGGAATCTATTTTTTTTAATACCAAATAAATTCTAATTAAATTAAAAATAAAATAGTGATGCCAATATAGTCATTTTATGTATGGTAAATGATACAACATGTAAAGTTAAACTAACCAGGGATGAAGTGTGCAACTTTTAAACAAACGAGGGACGGTCTCTATCATCGTTAGACGAAAATACCGTTGCGTGCAAGGCATGTGGGGTACTTAAACGGAAACCACTAACGACTAACGGTGATAGGGACTAACTGGGCAAGGAAATGATAACTTAGGCACGGCAAGAGCTAGTTTTTGAAAAGAGGGATTGGACGTGTCTTTTGAGACTTGCTCAAGGGACGATTCATGTAATTTAGTACATTAAATTTTATATATTAGACTAATTTACGTAAATGGTCAATGTCTTATAGAGAAGTAGGCAACTTTGGTACAAATTTTTTTTGTTACGGTGCTGGTCCTATAGCTTATGTTTATTATAACATTTGTTCTTATCATTAACAATTTTAGAAATTTAATGATAATTAGAAAGAGATTTGTACCCTATTTTATAATTTAGTAAATATTTATGTTATTAATTTTGTTATATGATATTAATATCTAAAACCCTACCCCCATTCAACTTTTTTACTCGTTCATCCCTAACGTATTATCCTCCCACCTCAGTTATTCACTTCCTTTCTCGTATTGCCACCACTGATGACCACCATTTGAAATGGTTTCCCCACCACCCAATGTGACTCCTCGGTATTTTGAGGTTTAGGGGAGAGGACTCGCATTTGGCAATAAGACTAACCAACCCCATTTTTGGATTGGGTCATGCACCCTTCTCTCGGCCGTCCTTAATTGTAGCTCTAAAGATCTGAACATGGGTTAATGGCTTACTTACCATATCTTCCAAATGACTTACCAGGCGAGATATCTAAAGATGGTTAATGATGGCCATTTGAAATTAGATAAATTGATAGAATTTCATACATGTAGAAGAAGTTGAAACTTGTAGGGTTTATCAAATGAAATCTAATTAGACAACAAGAACACACTTTTGAAGTAAGGAAGAAGAAGCAACAAAAATGACATCGTGGGATTTTTCATGATTATTGTAACACCCTACTCCCAATGGTGTTTTTCCATTCTTTAGTGGGTTCTTCATAGTCCACAGTAAAATAGAAGGATGGGGCGAATTAGGAAGTCATTAATCGTATTTGCTGAAAACTGAAAATCGAAGATTTTTTGTTGGGACGCGTAGCGCTCTTTAGAGAGGCACGTCGCGCTTTTGGCCCAATGGGGGATGAATGTTTTAGTTGGGTTTTGAAGGTATTTAAGGTCCATTAACCTCGATGGGATCATTCTCAACCTCTAACACCCTTAGATTATCCCTTGAGAAACCCTAGCCCCCTTTCTCTTATTCTTGGTGATTTTGGAGTTGTGATGCATTATTCTTCCAAATTTGGTGTTCTTGAGTAGTACAAACAAGAAAGCTTAACCTTGGGAGCTTGGTTTCTGAAGTGTTCAACCTTCTTTCATCTTCTATACTTTGGTTAGTCATAAAGATCCTTGCTTTATGTTGTTTTCTCTTTGGATCTATGAGTTATTTGAGTAAATACTCCTTTTATCAAGTTTTGGTCCTTTAGTGACCTGTTCTTTGGAGTTTGAAGCAACTCCATAGGTGTTTCATGATGAAAGTATATGAATCTAGCATTGGGTTGGGGGTTTTGGTGCATGTTCGGGATTTTCAAGCCCCATACAAGTTGATAAGTGCATTTAGGGACATTTTATGATTTAAGGTTTTAGATCTTAGTTGTTCGGAGACTTGAAATGGATAAAGTTGAAAACTTTATCCATTAAGAAACTTGTGGGATCCAAATCTGAAAGTTAGAGGCTTGTACTTAATGGATTAATTTGTTTTTAAGAATATGAGTTTGGCCACGACATGATGCGCCTTTTGGGGTCGCGACATGCTTTTTCTGAAGACTGGTCCGCTTACAAAGGAAGAAAACAAATCTAGTAGCAAGAATCCTTGGTGCTGCTAGATCATCTCAACAAAAACGCCAACGTTTATTACAAGACATTCACAACTCTCCTTCTGGATTAGAAGGATTTCCATTAAAGTCAATGAAAAATGAAATATTTTA